>NC_084551.2:63202500-63275000 GCF_033978685.3 Nerophis lumbriciformis | reverse complement strand
AAAAAAGTGTTATAACTTGCATCACGTTCAATAATAAATCAAAAAAAGTGTTATAACTTGCATCAAGTTCAATAATAAATCAAATACAAGTGTTATAACTTGCATCAAGTTCAATAATAAATCAAAAAAAGTGTTATAACTTGCATCAAGTTCAATATTATAATATTAATATTATATAATAGTATATATATTATATTATATATATTATATTATATTATATTATATATATATATATATTATAATATTATAATATTATATTAATATTAATATAAAGCCTACAGTAAAAATAAGTACCGGTAATTTCCATTTATTTATATAGCGGATTTCACAGACAGAATCACAAAGTGATTTACAGTGTGTATAGAAAATGAAAGCGTAGTAAAAAAAATAATCTAAGAATATAATAATAAAAAAAAAATTTAAAGTGAAATTTCCTCCCGTTCCTCGCGCCCCACCTGTCATGTCTCTATTCCCCACCAGTGGGGCGCGACCCACACTTTGAGAAACGCTGCCCTAAGAAAAGGCATTGAAGCTTAGGGAAGGCTCTGCAGAACAAAACTAAAAAACTAAACGGGGCGGTATAGCTCGGTTCTTAGAGCAGCCGTGCCAGCAACTTGAGGGTTGCAGGTTCGATCCCTGCTTCCGCCATCCTAGTCACTGCCGTTGTGTCCTTGGGCAAGACACTTTACCCCACCTGCACCCAGTGCCACCCACACTGCTTTAAATGTAACTTAGATGTTGGCTTTCACAATGTAACGCGCTTTGAGTCACTTGAGAAAAAGCGCTATATATAAATGTAATTCACTTCACTTCACTAAAACTGAACTGGCTGCAAAGTCAACAAAAACAGAATGCTGGACGACAGCAAAGACTTACTGTTGGCGTTAAGGCAGGTTCATAGTGACTGAAACAGACAAAGTAATGTGTAAATAATGTCAATAACTAGATCAGGGGTGCTCGCACTTTTTCTGCAGGCGAGCTACTTTTCAATTGATCAAGTCGTGGGGATCTACCTCATTCATATATATCATTTATATTTACTTATTTATGAAATATATGTTTTTGTTAACAAGTTAAAGGTGTTTAATGATAATGCAAGCATGTTTAACACATATAGTTAATATTGTTAATACGTTAAAGGTGTTTAATGATAATACAAGTATGTTTAATACATATAGTTAATATTGTTAACAAGTTAAAGGTGTTTAAAGATAATGCAAGCATGTTTAACACATATAGTTAATATTGTTAACAAGTTAAAGGTGGTTAAAAATAATACAAGCATGTTTAACACAAATAGTTAATATTGTTAACAACTTAAAGGTGGTTAAAGATAAAACAAGCATGTTTAATACATATAGTTAATATTGTTAACAAGTTAAAGGTGTTTAAAGATAATGCAAGCATGTTTAACACATATAGTTAATATTGTTAACAAGTTAAAGGTGGTTAAAAATAATACAAGCATGTTTAACACAAATAGTTAGTATTGTTAACAACTTAAAGGTGGTTAAAGATAAAACAAGCATGTTTAACACATATAGTTAATATTGTTAACAACTTAAAGGTGTTTAAAGATAATACAAGCATGTTTAACACATATAGTTAATATTGTTAACAAGTTAAAGGTGGTTAAAAATAATACAAGCATGTTTAACACAAATAGTTAATATTGTTAACAACTTAAAGGTGGTTAAAGATAATACAAGCATGTTTAACACATATAGATTCCTTTCTTTCATGAAGACAAGAATATAAGTTGGTGTATTACCTGATTGTGATGACTTGCATTGATTGGAATCAGACAGTAGTGATGAAAACGTCCGCATTTGGAGGAGAAAAAAAGTCCTCCTTTCTGTCCAATACCACATGAAAGTGGTTGGTTTTTGGCATCTTATTTGTCCAGCTTCCGTACTCCTTTGTATACACTTTACAAGAAATACATTGTCGGCAAACTCCGTAGCTTGCTAGCTTGTGCACGCCAGCTTTCTGAGACTCTTATTTTGGTAGCGCAGGCAGGATGAAGCAGAGCTTTTATTGCGCAACTGTGCAGTCGGTCTTTGGAGTTTTGACGACAGGTACGGCGCCAGAGTCTGTTGAAATAAAGTGTTTCTCGCCTTCCAGTCGGTAATTTTAATGAGCTGGCAGCAGCCAGCGTCATCTCAGAAGACCCTCGGGTGCCGTGAATGTCAATCAAGTGACCAAAGTGACGTCATAGTGAAGATTTATGATCGCTCATTTTTAGGACTATTTTTTTAATGCCTGGCTGGTGATCGACTGACACACCCTCCGAGATCGACCGGTAGATCGTGGTTGACGTAATGAGCACCCCTGAACTAGATGAAGCATCTGTGAAGTGAACACTAGTAAGGTTGTAAATACTGTATAGAGTAGGCTAACCCATGTGGTTCCTGTGGATGTGAACACATTACTGTAGTGACTAAATAACATAGTGACTGAAACAGACATAGTAATGTGTAAATAATGTCAATAACTAGATGAACCATCTGTGAAGTGAACACTAGTAAGGTTGTAAATACTGTATAGAGTAGACTAACCCATGTGGTTCCTGTGGATGTGAACACATTACTGTAGTGACTAAGTAACATAGTAACTGAAACAGACATAGTAATGTGTAAATAATGTCAATAACTAGATGAAGCATCTGTGAAGTGAACACTGGTAAGGTTGTAAATACTGTATGGAGTAGACTAACCCATGTGGTTCCTGTGGATGTGAACACATTTACTGTAGTGACTAAACAACATAGTGACTGAAACAGACATAGTAATGTGTAAATAATGTCAATAACTAGATGAACCATCTGTGAAGTGAACACTAGTAAGGTTGTAAATACTGTATAGAGTAGACTAACCCATGTGGTTCCTGTGGATGTGAACACATTACTGTAGTGACTAAATAACATAGTGACTGAAACAGACAAAGTAATGTGTAAATAATGTCAATAACTAGATGAAGCATCTGTGAAGTGAACACTAGTAAGGTTGTAAATACTGTATAGAGTAGGCTAACCCATGTGGTTCCTGTGGATGTGAACACATTACTGTAGTGACTACATAACATAGTGACTGAAACAGACAAAGTAATGTGTAAATAATGTCAATAAGTAGATGAACCATCTGTGAAGTGAACACTAGTAAGGTTGTAAATATTGTATAGAGTAGACTAACCCATGTGGTTCCTGTGGATGTGAACACATTACTGTAGTGACTAAATAACATAGTGACTGAAACAGACAAAGTAATGTGTAAATAATGTCAATAACTAGATGAAGCATCTGTGAAGTGAACACTAGTAAGGTTGTAAATACTGTATAGAGTAGGCTAACCCATGTGGTTCCTGTGGATGTGAACACATTACTGTAGTGACTACATAACATAGTAACTGAAACAGACATAGTAATGTGTAAATAATGTCAATAACTAGATGAAGCATCTGTGAAGTGAACACTAGTAAGGTTGTAAATACTGTATAGAGTAGACTAACCCATGTGGTTCCTGTGGATGTGAACACATTACTGTAGTGACTAAATAACATAGTGACTGAAACAGACATAGTAATGTGTAAATAATGTCAATAACTAGATGAACCATCTGTGAAGTGAACACTAGTAAGGTTGTAAATACTGTATAGAGTAGGCTAACCCATGTGGTTCCTGTGGATGTGAACACATTACTGTAGTGACTAAGTAACAGTGACTGAAACACACATTAATTTGGATGAATGTATTTGTGTCAACTCCGTTGATCATTTTTCAATTCTTTAAACACTAAAGCATCTTTAAATGCTGCTTTTTTTTTTTGTGCATGTTCAATTGCTGAAAAAAAACAGGAGCTTTGTGTCCCCCCCCAAACTGGACCTGGCAGACCACCGCAGTAAACAAACAGCTTGGGCCTTAAGTCTAAGTTACTTCCAACACCACCACTCCTGGCTGTGATGATGATGATGATGATGAACACGATGATGTCGTGCCAATGATGTCATGAAAAAAAGTGTGTTGATCATTCCTGAGGAAGACCGCTGAGGTCACAGATCAGCGTGTTAATGACACATGTGTAAGGCTGAAACGACGCGTCGACGTCATCGGTTACGTAAATACGTCGACGCCGTTTTTGTGCGTCGGCGCGTCGCATATTTACGTCACACTACTTTACTGTCATGGCGGAGCGCAAAGCAGACGATGCGAGCGAGGGGAAAAAAGCACGCCAAAAGTCGTCAAAAGTGTGGGAGTATTTCAATAAACGGCCTAATAATGTTGTATGCACACTGTGTCGAGCGGAAATGGCCTATCATAGCAGCACAACGGCTATGAAGGAACATTTGAAGAGAAAACCCCCGACAGCGTTCTTGCCATCACCATCAACAAGTCAATCGTCCGCGTGCGTATACGTTGTCATTATTACACAAAAACATGAATGTGTCATTTGTATCTGCGTTGTAAATTCATAAACTAAAGCACCGTTTCGCTCTGAGAGGCGCGTTTGGCGTGCCTGTTCAGTGTTTACAAAGACGCGCTCCTCTTTAACGCTGTGGAGAGGCGGCGGCGGCGAGCGAGCGGCGAGGCGGGGCGCGCCGGGAGCGACGCCGCAATCGTGCCCAGGTGCGCGATCCGCGCAGTTGGAAGAGAAAAGACTTTGTGTAAAATTAAAAGATTGTAAACCTGGCAAAGCCGTCTGGCGTTCAGTCTGTCGGTCCTGAAAGAACCCCACGGCACAAGATGTGTCACAAACGCTAACGTTAATTAGTTGTGCAAATACCTTTTACAACATTAACAGTTACATATACTATGTACAAACAAACAATTAACTTTCACTTTAATCATACTATCATTGTTGTGTTATTAAGCAAAATAAGCAATACTTTTACTTTTGTTGAAATGTTTACACTACACTTTTTTGTATTGGATGTTTAGCTTTATTTTTGCACATTTTAGCAAATAAGCAATACTTTTACTTTTGTTGAAATGTTTACACTTGTTACAGAATATTTCCATTTTGCACTTTTTTGTATTGGATGTTTATCTTTATTTTTGCACATTTTAAAGCAAAATAAGCAATACTTTTACTTTTGAAATGCTTATACTATTCCAGAATATTAAGATTTGCACTGGATGTTTACTTTTGTATTTGCACATTAAAAAGCAAATAAGCTACTTTTAATTTTGTTAAATGTTAAAAGTTTTAAATGTTTACATTGTTACAGAATATTTTGTCATGTTGTTGTCAATGTTGACTGAGTGGCCATACTTTTTTTTTTTGTAAATAAAAGCCATGCCTTTTGAAAAAACTGGCCCACATTTATTTTTTCCTCTTCATTTTAAATTTAAAAAAAAATCGGTAAAAGGAAAAATAATCTATAGATTAATCGAAAAAATAATCTATAGATTAACCGATTAATCGAAAAAAATAATCTATAGATTAATCGATAGAAAAATAATCGTTAGCTGCAGCCCTACACATGTGTCATGCTGGGGGGGCCACGCTCCCCTATGCTGGCCCTAGACTTCCTCAAGGTGTGTGTGTGTGCGAGAGGAGTGATGTCATCTTGTTCGTCAAACGTCGCATCTGATGAACATCACTTTGTCACAAAGCCCCCCGCCCCCCTCCCTTCTCCACTTCCATTAGCTTCTATTTTGGTCGCCGTCTTTGTTGTCTTCCTTAAATTCGTCTTAGTTTGGACTTTCTCAGCCTGACGACTTTTAAGAAGTGCTGTCAGGATTTGGCTTTGGCTTGACCCCGCCTCCCCCGGAAGGCGCCGTGCCGAGCGCGCTCAAGCGTCGGTCGGCGCTCGCTGCCTGTCGCTCACCATGACAGCTTCTTGCTGCTTGGTCCTCCTCTGAGTGCAGCCTGCATGTTTAGCATCAGAGGGAAATGAGTGTGATGTTCCTCGCTTTAGAAGAGACTTTGTCAAGTTTGCAGACACGACTACGTTGACTAGAAGCTTGTCGGGGACTTCGACCGGGTCCTGATGGCTTGTCTTGAGTCCACGTTTATGCTCACATTATACGCTGCTAATCATGGCAGGGAGGAAGTGTTGGCTCCATCTAGTGGTAGGCCAAAAGGCACTTGTTTAAAGTAGTGTTGTATTTCCTGTACTCAAACACAGTGTTACTGTTCAAACTGTGTGGCCAACAATATTAAATATAATTGGTAGATAAAAGAGATGCGCGGTTTGCGGGCACAACCGCGGAGTCCGCGGATTATCCACGGATCGGGCGGATGAAATTAAAAAAAATTAGATTTTATCCGCGGGTCGGGTCAGGTCGGGTCGGGTCGGGTCGGGTCGGGTCGGGTCGGGTCGGGTCGGGTCGGGCGGTTGAAATAAAAAAAAATTATATTTTAAATAGATTCAGGCGGGTGGCAGTTAAACCAATTCGGAAATATATATACATAGTTAAATGTTGTTACCCACATATACGAAAAACGAGCAGGCACCTGCAGCATATGCCACAATTAACAGAAGAAAAAAAAAGAAAAGAGATGGACACTTTTACGGAGCGGAGAAGGGACGCCTCGCCGGGGTCCGGGACCGAGGCCCCTTCCCCCGAGAGGGCCCCACCGGGAGCCGTAGCTGAGGCGATCCGCGAGAAGGGCCCGACGCATGTCCAGGGTCACCACCGCGCCCACCGCACCGACACCCCGCCTCGTCCGCCTTCGCCGCGGCCGGCGTCACGCGCAGCAGGTAAGCAGCTTACCTGCGCACCACCCCCTTGGCCGGGGGCTCGTAACAGGGGTCACTCCGCGCGCTCCGCCCGCGCAGCTTACCTGCCCGCCACCCCTGTTGCCGGGGGCGCGTAACAGGGGTCACTCCGCGCGCAGTGCGCTCACGAAAGGGGTGGGGCTCACCCTGGTTGATATAGACAGCAGGACGGTGGCCATGGAAGTCGGAACCCGCTAAGGAGTGTGTAACAACCCACCTGCCGAATCAACTAGCCCTGAAAATGGATGGCGCTGGAGCGTCGGGCCCATACCCGGCCGTCGCCGGCAGCGAGACGCGCTTGGAGGTGCGCTCAGCGCGGCTCCCATATGATTGCGCACTGGTGTGCGTCTGGGCCGTGACAGCGTGGCACGCGAATGTCTGTGCTGCATTGGATCAGTCTCCTTTCTTTAACAGGCAAAAGCTTTATAACCTCACTAATGCCTTGCATCGTCTATATTAGATATATAACAACGGGCGGGTGCGTTTCTGATCAAATGTTACATCGGGTGGATGGCGGATGGTTGACGACTTTCTGATGCGGTTGCGGATGAAATAATTGCCTATCCGCGCATCTCTAGTAGATATGAAGTTGGCCTTGTTTTTGATGAGTACTTAGGCCTATTACGCTTGTCAGGTTCAAACACTGATGACATCTATTAAACAAGACAAGAAGCAAAGAATCAAACAGAGACAGAATTCAATTTGGACTCAATTGAGGCGAGACGCCGGGACACTGTGCTCTTTGTACAATCTCCAGCACGCTCTGGCCAAAGATTGTACAACTCCTCCTTTATTAGACTTTCTCTGACCACATGACCACAGCTGCTTCCAGAAAGGGAAGTGGGTTGTACACAGCGTTGCCTTTGGTTACAGAAGCAGTTCAAAAGAAAAGGTCGTAAACACTTCACAGAAAAGGTTGTAAACGAGTTCAAAAAGACGTTCGTAAAACAGTTCAAAAAAGAGGCTCAAAAAGAGGTCGTCTGGAAATTGGGCAGATCCTGCCTTCTCTCCGCTTTGAAGTCCTTGGGTTAGAACAATATCTTTCTGTTGATTACCATACATGAAAGAAAACAGAACACCTTCAGTGGAGTTTTACGAGCCTTACTGTTGGTAGGTTTCAAAGACAGCTTTTGCTGTCACAATGTTTTTGTGATAACTTAAGAAACAATTATTCTAACAACGCTACTGTAGTTTAACTAAGCAATCAAATAATTAAGTAATTTCATAATTAAATCACATTTAATCTTCCCATTTGGCTTACAGTAGGTTCCCATGGAGACCCTATAAAATGATACTGTAGTTATATAGTAGTTAGCATGCAAAATACACTATATTGCCAAAAGTATTTGGCCACCCATCCAAATGATGAGAATCAGGTGTACTAATCACTTGGCCCGGCCACAGGTGTATAAAATCCAGCACTTGGGCATGGAGACTGTTTCTACAAACATTTGTGAAAGAATGGGCCGCTTTCAGTGATTTCCGGCGTGGAACTGTCATAGGATGCCACCTGTGCAAAAAATTCAGTCGTGAAATGTCCTCGCTCCTAAATATTCCAAAGTCAACTTTATTATAAGAAAATGGAAGAGTTTGGGAACAACAGCAACTCAGCCCCCAAGTGGTAGGCCACGTAAACTGACAGAGATGAAGGTGGTGGAGGAATTTGTCAAGACTTGGTCCTGGGGTTTAGTTTTTCTAGAAGGCAACGGAAAGTTGGCTCGGGCGAGACGGGAATGTGAGAACATATTTATTCAAACGAAAAGCGCGCACAGTGGCGGAGAAACAACTTGGCTATGAAAACAAATACTTGCACAAAGGCAGAAACTATGAACAACAAAAAAAAACCTAACTGTGGCATTAATAAACAAAACTTACTTGGCATGGACAAAAGGAGCAGCGTGAAAGATGGACATGAAAAAAGTGTCAGAAATGTGCATAGCATAAATGTGGTAATGTCACCAGAAAGACAAACTGAAAACTATGAACTTAAATAATACAGACATGATTAACGAAAACAGGTGCGTGACTCAAAACGTGAAACAGGTGCGTGACGTGACAAGTGAAAACTAATGGGTTTGCTATGGTGACAAACAAGAGTGCACAATGAGTCCAAACGTGGAACAGGTGAAACTAATGGGTAATCATGGAAACAAGACAAGGGAGTGAAAAGCCAGAAACTAAAGAGTCCAATAACTAAACAAAACATGACTAAAACAAAACATGATTACACAGACATGACAGAATTATGGTGTGGGGTTGTTTTTCCTGGAGTTGGGCTTGACCGCTTAGTTCCAGTGAAAGGAACTTTGAATGCTCCAGGATACCAAAACATTTTGGACAATTCCATGCTCCCAACCTGGTGGGAACAGTTTGGAGCTTTCCTCTTCCAACATGACTGTGCACCAGTGCACAAAGCAAGAACCATAAACACATGGATGACAGAGTCTGGTGTGGATGAACTTGACTGGCCTGCACAGAGTCCTGACCTGAACCCGATAGAACACCTTTGGGGTGAATTAGAGCGGAGACTGAGAGCCAGGCCTTCAGTGTGTGACCTCACCAATGCGCTTTTGGAAGAATGGTGGAAAATTGCTATAAGCACACTCCGCAACCTTGTGGACAGCCTTCCCAGAAGAGTTGAAGCTGTAATAGCTGCAAAAGGTCATATTGAACCCTATGGGTTAGGAATGGGATGGCGCTTCAAGGTCACATGTGAGTCAAGGCAGGTGGCCAAATACTTTTGGCAATATAGTGTATTTATATTCAAGTGTATTTATTCTATGGTAGCACAAACATACAGGTAAAAGCCAGTAAATTAGAATATTTTGAAAAACTTGATTTATTTCAGTAATTGCATTCAAAAGGTGTAACTTGTACATTATATTTATTCATTGCACACAGACTGATGCATTCAAATGTTTATTTCATTTAATTTTGATGATTTGAAGTGGCAACAAATGAAAATCCAAAATTCCGTGTGTCACAAAATTAGAATATTACTTAAGGCTAATACAAAAAAGGGATTTTTAGAAATGTTGGCCAACTGAAAAGTATGAAAATGAAAAATATGAGCATGTACAATACTCAATACTTGGTTGGAGCTCCTTTTGCCTCAATTACTGCGTTAATGCGGCGTGGCATGGAGTCGATGAGTTTCTGGCACTGCTCAGGTGTTATGAGAGCCCAGGTTGCTCTGATAGTGGCCTTCAACTCTTCTGCGTTTTTGGGTCTGGCATTCTGCATCTTCCTTTTCACAATACCCCACAGATTTTCTATGGGGCTAAGGTCAGGGGAGTTGGCGGGCCAATTTAGAACAGAAATACCATGGTCCGTAAACCAGGCACGGGTAGATTTTGCGCTGTGTGCAGGCGCCAAGTCCTGTTGGAACTTGAAATCTCCATCTCCATAGAGCAGGTCAGCAACAGGAAGCATGAAGTGCTCTAAAACTTGCTGGTAGACGGCTGCGTTGACCCTGGATCTCAGGAAACAGAGTGGACCGACACCAGCAGATGACATGGCACCCCAAACCATCACCCAACCATGCAAATTTTGCATTTCCTTTGGAAATCGAGGTCCCAGAGTCTGGAGGAAGACAGGAGAGGCACAGGATCCACGTTGCCTGAAGTCTAGTGTAAAGTTTCCACCACCAACGCAGCCGTCTACCAGCAAGTTTTAGAGCACTTCATGCTTCCTGCTGCTGACCTGCTCTATGGAGATGGAGATTTCAAGTTCCAACAGGACTTGGCGCCTGCACACAGCGCAAAATCTACCCGTGCCTGGTTTACGGACCATGGTATTTCTGTTCTAAATTGGCCCGCCAACTCCCCTGACCTTAGCCCCATAGAAAATCTGTGGGGTATTGTGAAAAGGAAGATGCAGAATGCCAGACCCAAAAACGCAGAAGAGTTGAAGGCCACTATCAGAGCAACCTGGGCTCTCATAACACCTGAGCAGTGCCAGAAACTCATCGACTCCATGCCACGCCACATTAACGCAGTAATTGAGGCAAAAGGAGCTCCAACCAAGTATTGAGTATTGTACATGCTCATATTTTTCATTTTCATACTTTTCAGTTGGCCAACATTTCTAAAAATCCCTTTTTTGTATTAACCTTAAGTAATATTCTAATTTTGTGACACACGGAATTTTGGATTTTCATTTGTTGCCACTTCAAATCATCAAAATTAAATGAAATAAACATTTGAATGCATCAGTCTGTGTGCAATGAATAAATATAATGTACAAGTTACACCTTTTGAATGCAATTACTGAAATAAATCAAGTTTTTCGAAATATTGTAATTTACTGGCTTTTACCTGTATTTCTTCACTTCACTCAGCACCAATTCAGCCCTTCAAGGTTTCATCAGACCAGCTTATGCTTGCAGGTTATGAAGCACTTTGCAAAGTTGTGCACTGCAAAGTTTGCATCTTCATGCACATCTCCGCCTTCGCACGCCTTCAATGACTTCCTGTGGCCGTAATGCGTGGCTAAGAGGTTGCTGGCCATTTAAGCCCTGCCCCCGCAGTCATATCAGCCTGCTTTTAAACGGCATACCGGAACCTCTCTGAACGATTATGGCGTCTGTAAGGAGTACGTTTAACCGCCACGCTGTAATGACCAATATCCTGTCTCTCTCTTGCTTGCTAAAACTGATTCTGGTAGGTAGGTAGGTAGCTAGGTCTTTATTGTCATTGCACAAGTACAACAAAACTTTGTTTTCAGCACAAACCCGTTCAAGATGAGACAAACAAACAGTGTACAGGGTAACAGAACAGGAACGCTGATGGGTCGCCACAAGGCGCCCCGTAAAAGACGGGAAAAAGGTCAACGCTGGGGAAGGATGAGTAAAATAATACAATCTAGACTGGGCTCCTAAGGGGGCCCAGTCTGGAGTGGGAAGAAAACCCTCCATAGCAAAGCACATATACATATTACAACGTACATCTCCAGATATCTAGCAACAGAGGGGAGGGAGTGGGGGGGCCATGGTGGCAGGCTGCAGCTCTTCAGGCGCTGCCCAGCCGTCCATCACCCCTGGTTTTGATGTCAAGATTTACAGTCTGATACTTTGTTGAAAATCCCACAATGTTCTTATCAGACACACACTGAATGCAGCGCGTTGTCATTGTTTGTCACACCTGTCAGTCATCCTCTTCCTTAGACGCATCACTAATGCTGCGACTTCCTGCAGGAGTACAACTTTACCAGGCGCCTGGCGTTTATTCCAGGCAAACATGGCCGAATACAGACCAGGGTTCTTGTAACTTTGCCAGTTTTGTCTGTTTTGTTTAGTTTGTTTTCTTTGTTGCCATGGGTGCTGATATATTCCTGCCTAGCGCCACACTCTGCCGGGCAATCTTGTTCGCAACCTTTGTTTTCACAAAGAGTTGAAAACGACTATCTTCTTGCTCCGGTTTTGCTCGTCTATTGCTAAGCGTCTCGTGCCATCCGCACATTTTCCTTTTTCCGTGTTTTTGTCCGGTTTATTTAAATAAATCACCATTCTTACCTGCACGCTGCTTCCTGGCGTCCATCCGCATCCTGGGGAAACGACCGCCGCAAAACTATGCGACCCAGACGTGACAAACTTGGACGTAAAACCATACTCACGTGTGTCTTCTTAGTCGTTTCATTCAAGCTAGTTATTATCAGTGTTGGGTTAGTTACTGAAAACCAGTAAATAGTTACAGTTACTAGTTACCTTATTTCAAAAGTAACTCAGTTACTAACTCAGTTACTCACACCAAAAAGTAATTCGTAACAAACAGCATGATAACAACATAGCTGTAAACCAAGGAAGGCACACACATGACATACACAAAGCCTAACCAGGCGTTTTTTTCTCTCAAGGAATTGTGAAATAAAATCATGTCTGAAGCCCAGAGCACCCTACGCATTTCCCCAGTTTTAGTTTAGAGATAAGGAAAGATTGTCCTGGCCCACTAGCATCTATCTTTATGTTTGTGAAATGTATAGTCTATACATTTAGAGTGATGTGATAATCAAACACTCTAGAAGTCGAGAATGAAAGAGTATATAAGGTAATTGATAGAGTGTGTGCCTTCAGTGATGAATGATGAGCAGAAGCAGAGTTTGTAGTGTCTTCTTTAGCTCACTTTCCATTTTTATGTATTAACAGGTGCCATTTGACGCCCGGTATCATGCTAATTAGCTGCCTGAAAGCGGGTGACTCCACTGTAGAAATACCCTGCATGTCCTCTAGCACAGTGGTCCCCAACCACCGGGCCGTGGCCCGGTACCGGTCCGTGGATCGATTGGTACCGGGCCGCACAAGAAATAAAAAAAAAAAATAAAAAAAATAAATACATTTTTTTTTTTTTTTTTTTTTTTTTATTAAATATAAAAATGTAATTAAATTTTTGATTAAATTAAATTTTTAAATACATTTAAAAATCAACACTTACAATTAGTGCACCAACCCAAAAAACCTCCCCCATTTACACTCATTCGCACAAAAGGGTTGTTTCTTTCTGTTATTAATATTGTGGTTGCTACATTATATATCAATATATATCAATACAGTCTGCAAGGGATACAGTCCGTAAGCACACATGATTGTATTTTTTATGCCAAAAAAATTAAAATGTATAAAAATAAAAAAAATACCATACCCCAAGCACTGCAAAAACTCCAGTCAAAAATTATTTATTTATGATGCTGTTGTTTTTAAGAACCGACTGCAAAAACGGCAGTCAAAGATCCTCTATATCAGATGTTTTTAACATTTTTGACCATAGGGCCCAACTATTCTACTACAGAAGGGCCCAGAGCCCACTCAAATATTAAAACTATATTACCGGTAGCAATCAAACACTTAAATGTAAAGGTATTCAATAATTACATCTAACCTACTTACGTTCTACAACATTGTCAAATAATAATCACAAAAAATATTATTTATTTGACACATAAACCTTAGGGTTAGGTTAGACTGATTAGAAACAAAAAAACATAGGCAAGGGACTTTATTAATGTTGTGGTAAAATAAATAAACTTAATTGATAATTAATGTTTCTTAACTAAACTGTCGATACAATTAAAGTGCAAATGAAAATTAGTCGTAATTCTTGCGCTTAAGAAACGTCTCTATGACTTTGACTCCAGACTTCTTCTGTTTGTTTGATATTGTCACTACTGCCACACATGGTGGGAAAGTGTATAACAACTAAGTACTGGTGCGACCATACGGACAAAACTGTGACGACCGGGGCGCATGGTGATGCGGGGTTTCGTTCTCCCAGGATGCAACGGACTTCGGACACAGCGTGAAGGTAAAATAAATGATTTATTTACGGAATAACTCAGAAGAAACAAAGAAAAGGGGGCTCATAGCACATAAGGTAAAAACTAAGGAAGACTAGCGTGGGAGCTAGCGAGTAACAGAACCTAGCGTGGAAGCTAACAGGTACAGAGCCAGAACAAAAGTCGTCCACTGTTGCAAAAAGCAAACTACGAAGCAAGACAGAATGACAGGGAAGGCAGGCTTAAATAATAATGTCAGTGATGACAAACAGGTGCGCGTCGGAAACAAACGCGACAGGTGAAAATAATAAGCAGCCATGGCAACAAACTCAGGTGTACAAAACAGGCACTCAAGGAGTCCAAAACTAACAAAAAACACAAGTATCTTGAAAACGTAAACAAAAATATGATCAGGGCAGCGGATCATAACAAAAACACTGTGTTTTTTAAAGGTCTACTGCAAAATCACAGTCAAATATTCTTTATGTATGATGGAAACCCTCCGCCAGTCAAAGATCCTCTATATCAGGGTTGTTTTTTTTACTTTTTTGACCTTAGGCCCAACTATACCACTACAGAAAGGCCCGGAGCCCACTCTAATATTAAAACTATATTAGTAATCAAACACTTAAATGTAAAGGTATTCAATAATTACAAATCTGACCTAATTACGTTCTACAACATTGTCAAATAATAATTACAACAAATATCATTTATTTGGCACATAAACCTTAGGTTTAGGGTAGACTGATTAGGAAAAAAAAATACTACCAAAACATAGGCAAGGGACTTTATTAATATTGTGGTAAAATAAATAAACTAAATTAATAATTAATGTTTCTTAACTAAACTGTCGATACAATTAAAGTGCAAATGAAAATACAGCTTCACCACTTTAGTCGTAATTCTTGCGCTTAAGAAACGTCTCTATGACTTTGACTCCAGTCTTCTTCTGTTTGTTTGATATTGTCACTACTGCCACACATGGTGGGAAAGTGTATTACAACTAAGTACTGGTGCGGCCATACGGACGAAACACTGCGTTTTTTTTAAGGTCTACTGGAAAATCGGCAGTCAAATATTATTTATTTATGATGGAAACCCGCCGCCAGTCAAAGATCCTCTATATCAGGGGTTTTTAACATTTTTGACCTTAGGGTCCAACTATTGCACTACAGAAGGCCCTGGAGCCCACTCAAATATTACAACTAAATTATTAATCTTACACCTAAATTTAATGGTATTCTATAATTACATCTAACCTACTAATAGTTTACAACATTGTCAAATAATAATCACAAAAAATATTATTTATTTGGCTCATTAACCTCATGCTTAGGTTAGACTGATTTGAAAAAGAAATACTAACAAAACATAGGCAAGGGACTTTATTAATGTTGTGGTAAAATAAATAAACTAAATTAATAATTAATGTTTCTTAACTAAACTGTCGATACAATTAAAGTGCAAATGAAAATACAGCTTCACCACTTTAGTCGTAATTCTTGCGCTTAAGAAACGTCTCTATGACTTTGACTCCAGACTTCTTCTGTTTGTTTGATATTGTCACTACTGCCACACATGGTGGGAAAGTGTATAACAACTAAGTACTGGTGCGGCCATACGGACGAAACACTGCGGTTTTTTTAAGGTCTACTGCAAAATCGGCAGTCAAAAATTCTTAATGTATGATGGAAACCCGCCACCAGTTAAAGATCCTCTATATCAGGGTTTTTTTTAACTTTTTTGACTTTAGGGCCCAACTATTGCACTACAGAAGGCCCTGGAGCCCACTCAAATATTACAACTAAATTATTAATCTTACACCTAAATGTAATGGTATTCTATAATTACATCTAACCTACTAATAGTTTACAACATTGTCAAATAATAATCACAAAAAATATTATTTATTTGGCTCATTAACCTCATGCTTAGGTTAGACTGATTTGAAAAATAAATACTAACAAAACATAGGCAAGTGACTTTATTAATGTTGTGGTAAAATAAATAAACGTAATTAATAATTAATGTTTCTTAACTAAACTGTCGATACAATTAAAGTGCAAATGAAAATACAGCTTCACCACTTTAGTCGTAATTCTTGCGCTTAAGAAACGTCTCTATGACTTTGACTCCAGACTTCTTCTGTTTGTTTGATATTGTCACTACTGCCACACATGGTGGGAAAGTGTATTACAACTAAGTACTGGTGCGGCCATACGGACGAAACACTGCGGTTTTTAAGGTCTACTGCAAAATCGCAGTCAAATATTCTTAATGTATGATGGGAACCCGCCACCAGTTAAAGATCCTCTATATCAGGGGTTTTTAACTTTTTTGACCTCAGGGCCCAACTATTGCACTATAGAAAGGCCTGAAGCCCACTCAAATATTAAAACTATTTTAGTAATCAAACACTTAAATTTAATGGTATTCAATAATTACACGTTCTACAACATTGTCAAATAATAATCACAAAAAATATTATTTATTTGACACATAAACCTTAGGCTTAGGGTAGACTGATTAGAAGAAAAAAAAATACTAACAAAACATGGGCAAGTGACTTTATTAATGTTGTGGTAAAATAAATAAGCTTAATTAATAGTTAATGTTTCTTAACTAAATTGTCGATACAATTAAAGTGCAAATGAAAATACAGCTTCACCACTTTAGTCGTAATTCTTGCGCTTAAGAAACGTCTCTATGACTTTGACTCCAGACGTCTTCTGTTTGTTTGATATTGTCACTACTGCCACACATGGTGGGAAAGTGTATTACAACAAAGTACTGGTGCGGCCATACGGACGAAACACTGCGGTTTTTTTAAGGTCTACTGCAAAATCGGCAGTCAAATATTCTTAATGTATGATGGGAACCCGCCACCAGTTAAAGATCCTCTATATCAGGGGTTTTTAACTTTTTTGACCTCAGGGCCCAACTAATGCACTACAGAAAGGCCACTCAAATATTAAAACTATATTAGTAATCAAACACTTAAATTTAATGGTATTCAATAATTACATCTAACCTACTTACGTTCTACAACATTGTCAAATAATAATCACAAAAAATATTATTTATTTGACACATAAACCTTAGGCTTAGGGTAGACTGATTAGAAGAAAAAAAATACTAACAAAACATAGGCAAGGGACTTTATTAATGTTGTGGTAAAATAAATAAACTAAATTAATAATTAATGTTTCTTAACTAAACTGTCGATACAATTAAAGTGCAAATGAAAATACAGCTTCACAACTTTAGTCGTAATTCTTGCGCTTAAGAAACGTCTCTATGACTTTGACTCCAGACTTCTTCTGTTTGTTTGATATTGTCACTACTGCCACACATGGTGGGAAAGTGTATTACAACTAAGTACTGGTGCGGCCATACGGACGAAACACTGCGGTTTTTTTAAGGTCTACTGGAAAATCGGCAGTCAAATATTATTTATTTATGATCGAAACTCGTCGCCAGTCGAAGATCCTCTATATCAGGGGTTTTTAACATGTTTGACCTTAGGGTCCAACTATTGCACTACAGAAGGCCCTGGAGCCCACTCAAATATTACAACTAAATTATTAATCTTACACCTAAATTTAATGGTATTCTATAATTACATCTAACCTACTAATAGTTTACAACATTGTCAAATAATAATCACAAAAAATATTATTTATTTGGCTCATTAACCTCATGCTTAGGTTAGACTGATTTGAAAAATAAATACTAACAAAACATAGGCAAGTGACTTTATTAATGTTGTGGTAAAATAAATAAACTTAATTAATAATGAATGTTTCTTAACTAAATTGTCAATCAATTAAAGTGCAAATGAAAATACAGCTTCACCACTTTAGTCGTAATTCTTGCGCTTAAGAAACGTCTCTATGACTTTGACTCCAGACTTCTTCAGTTTGTTTGATATTGTCACTACTGCCACACATGGTGGGAAAGTGTATTACAACTAAGTCCTGGTGCGGCCATACGGACGAAACACTGCGGTTTTTAAGGTCTACTGGAAAATCGGCAGTCAAATATTCTTAATGTATGATGGGAACCCGCCACAAGTTAAAGATCCTCTATATCAGGGGTTTTTAACTTTTTTGACCTCAGGGCCCAACTAATGCACTACAGAAAGGCCACTCAAATATTAAAACTATATTAGTAATCAAACACTTAAATTTAATGGTATTCAATAATTACATCTAACCTACTTACGTTCTACAACATTGTCAAATAATAATCACAAAAAATATTATTTATTTGACACATAAACCTTAGGCTTAGGGTAGACTGATTAGAAGAAAAAAAATACTAACAAAACATAGGCAAGGGACTTTATTAATGTTGTGGTAAAATAAATAAACTAAATTAATAATTAATGTTTCTTAACTAAACTGTCGATACAATTAAAGTGCAAATGAAAATACAGCTTCACCACTTTAGTCGTAATTCTTGCGCTTAAGAAACGTCTCTATGACTTTGACTCCAGACTTCTTCTGTTTGTTTGATATTGTCACTACTGCCACACATGGTGGGAAAGTGTATTACAACTAAGTACTGGTGCGGCCATACGGACGAAACACTGCGTTTTTTTTAAGGTCTACTGGAAAATCGGCAGTCAAATATTATTTATTTATGATGGAAACCCACCGCCAGTCAAAGATCCTCTATAACAGGGGTTTTTAACACTTTTGACCTTAGGGTCCAACTATTGCACTACAGAAGGCCCTGGAGCCCACTCAAATATTACAACTAAATAATTCATCTTACACCTAAATTTAATGGTATTCTATAATTACATCTAACCTACTAATAGTTTACAACATTGTCAAATAATAATCACAAAAAATATTATTTATTTGGCTCATTAACCTCATGCTTAGGTTAGACTGATTTGAAAAATAAATATTAACAAAACATAGGCAAGTGACTTTATTAATGTTGTGGTAAAATAAATAAACTTAATTAATAGTTAATGTTTCTTAACTAAATTGTCGATCAATTAAAGTGCAAATGAAAATACAGCTTCACAACTTTAGTCGTAATTCTTGTGCTTAAGAAACGTCTCTATGACTTTGACTCCAGACTTCTTCTGTTTGTTTGATATTGTCACTACTGCCACACATGGTGGGAAAGTGTATTACGACTAAGTACTGGTGCGGCCATACGGACGAAACACTGCGGTTTTTTTAAGGTCTACTGCAAAATCGGCAGTCAAATATTCATTATGTATGACGGAAACCCGCCGCTGTTTTTAAGAACCGACTGCAAAATCGCCAGTCAAAGATCCTCTACATTGGACAGGAGAGCTGCTCTGTGTTTGAAGCACAAACTTTGTAAAAAAGTACGTCCTGAATTCCACTGCCTTTGTACACTTGACTCTCTTCTTCTTTTATGTGCCTGTAAAATATACATTTACTTATCCTTCAGAGCCCTGTCATTATCCCTTTGGGGTAGTTGGGAGTAGTATATTGCACCTTAAGGGACGGACTTGCCCGTCTATCGCGGACAGACTCTTACAATAACAGACAGCCAACCTCTGCCAAGGCAGCCTATTTTCCAGCTGTTCCGTCATAATGATTTTTTGAAGCGTTGTTTAATCGGTCAGCCCTAAAGTGTAATGGCTTCTTTCTTGGCCTCCACCAAGTTTGAGCAAACACCAGTGGAACTCTGCTGCAAAGTCATTAAAGAGGTTGCAATGGTACAGCTGGAAAAGGCTTCTTTTGAAGGCACGGCAGCGTATTGCTGCTCGCTCGCAGCTCCAACACCTGGCTTCAAAGCACCTCTTGGAATTGTCCCGCATCCGCCCGAGCTGTGCCAGAAACTCATTAGAACATGCTGCCGTGTCGGGAAAGACGGACGCAGAGGGAACAAGTCGACTTTGAATTGGTGTGGTAACTCACTGGAGGTGGTTGTTAGTGTGGATGATAGATACAGTGCTCACCTACCAGGATAGATAATATACCCAAGGGCTTCTCACTTAAAACTACAGAAAGGTTTTTGTAAAAGTACCATAAATCCCCCAAGTAATACAGTTTAAAAATACAAGTGTCAAAATGATGAAAAATGTCTTGGTCCTGGACCAGTCCTGGATCTACTGAGGACTTCTGGCACGGTAAGTTAGGCTACACCAGTCACTTCTTGGTAGAGATGTCCAGAGGTGGGGCCAAGTCATTGTTTTGCAAGTCACAAGTAAGTCTCAAGTCTTTGCCCTCAAGTCCGAGTCAAGTCCCGAGTCAAGACAGGCAAGCCCCGAGTCAAGTCCAAAGTCAAGACTGGAAAGTCTCAAGTCAAGTCCTAAGTCCTGCATTTTGAGTTTCGAGTCCTTTCAAGTCCTTTTAACCACAGACTAATATATTAACACAGATTGTGTATGCTTTTCAAACGCTGTATTTATGTATTAAAACAAGTGCATTTTAAATTGCAGGAAAGAAAATTGTGCTGACATTGCACTTTATAATAGCACTATTAACCAGTCATTTTAAACATTAACTCATTCCTTTACAGAACAAACACATTGAAAAATAAAGTGCAAATGTACTTATTTGTACAAAAGTGTTAACATTGAAAAAACATGACATATACGTGAACATAACAAAAAAGTTGTACTTGTTATATGTCAGGGCCCTATGCTGCATTGCATTTGCAAAAGACCAAATTAGCCAAGAGTCTGTCAGTCATTTGTGCACGATGGGGGCGTAGTATGATGCCACCATGGCTGAAAACTCGCTCCACTGGAGCACTGGAGGCAGGCACTGCCAAGACTCTCATAGCCACTCGGAACAGTGAAGGAATAGTCTTCATGTTCAATGCCCAGAACAAAAGGGGGGAGAGAGTTGTTTTGGGTTGGTGCACTACTTGTGAGTGTATCTTGTGTTTTTTATGTTGATTTAATTAAAAAAAGAAAGAAAAAATTTTTTTTTCTTGTGCGGCCCGATACCAATCGATCCACGTACCAGTACCGGGCCGCGGCCCGGTGGTTGGGGACCACTGAGGTAAACAACCAACAGTATGTCAGAAAGCTAGCTAAAACGGTACACATATTCATAATATAGTATACATTTTAACTGACCTTTATTTTACTATTTTTGTCTTTTTTTAGGTGGCTAAAATACGCGGTGCTGCTGACCGCCGTCTAACGTTACGTGTGATATATTGACTAACGTAACCCTGCTTAAAAAAATCACTGAACAAAAAGTATGAATAAGGTAGTGAACTGCAACAGATTCCCGTGTTTGCAATAACGTTATAACGTTAGCAGTGAGTTTACAGCCTCACTGATTTAACTACACAGCAAATAAAAGTCACGTTACTTAGCCAATAAACGTTATCTTACATTCAAAACTTACCGTTCTTTGTGCAACTTCAAATGCCGGATGAAGTTGGAAGTTGTTGCCTCTCCATCAGTAATTTTCGAACCGCATGTGTTGCATACTGCAAACCGTTTTGTGTTGACCACCTCGTAATTTTTATACCCAAACAAAATTATTTTAGGTATCATTTTTTGTTCACTGGCGTGTGGTTTGGACATGTCTTCTTCGTTGGTTGTCCTGCAATTTGATTGGATGAATGCTGTGTGATGAAAACAAAGTAGATGTAATTTGATTGGCTGTTGTACTGAGACCACACCAGCTGACACACGCAACGCTGATAGACAAGTACACAATGAAAAATACGGAGCGCTCCCGAATAACTTTTTCATCTTTGGGTTTTGGGGAAAGTAGCAAGTCATGTCAAGTCATGTCAATTCAAAAGGCTCAAGTCCAAGTGAAGTCACAAGTCATTGATGTTAAAGTCTAAGTCGAGTTGCAAGTCTTTTTACATTTTGTCAAGTCAAGTCTAAAGTCATCAAATTCATGACTCGAGTCTGACTCGAGTCCAAGTCATGTGACTCGAGTCCACACCTCTGGAGATGTCATCTCTTGCTGATGGATGATTCGATTCGCGTCACGAGGGATGGGTTATGATGTGATTCATAAACAATTTGGAACGATTCGATAATGATTACTTTTAGTGTATGAGCGATTCAATGCGATTTGATTCAAAGTATGAACCATTCAGTCCGATTTGATTTAGTGTATGAATGATTCAATACGATTCGATTTAGTGTATGGATGATTCAATACTCTTCGATTTAGTGTATGAACGATTCAATGCGATTCAATTTATTGTATGGACGATTTGACACGATTTGATTTAGTGTATAAACGATTTGACCCGATTCGATTTAGTTATGAACGATTTCCTTTTGTGTATGAACGATTCAATACGATCTGATCTAGGGTATGAATGATTTGATACTCTTCGATTTAGTGTATGAACAATTCCATACTATTCAATTTAGTGTGTGAACGATTCAACACGATTCAATTTATTGTATGGACGATTCGACACGATTCAATTGAATGTATGGACGATTCGACACAATTTGATTTAGTGTATAAACGATTTGACCCGATTCGATTTAGTATATGAACGATTACATTTTGTGTATGAACAATTCAATGCAATTTGATTTAGTGTATGAACGATTCAATACGATTTGATTTACGGTATGAGTGATTCGATACTCTTCGATTTAGTGTATGAACAAGTCAATATGATTCAATTTAGTGTATGAACGATTCAATGCGATTCGATTTAGTGTATGAACGATTCAACAGGATTAATTTTATTGTATGGACGATTCGTTACGATTTGATTTAGTGTATAAACGATTTGACCCGATTCGATTTAGTTATGAACGATTAAATTTTGTGTAGGAACGATTCAATACGATCTGATTTAGGGTATGAATGATTCGATACTCTTCGGTTTAGTGTATGAACAATTCGATACTATTCAATTTAGTCTATGAACGATTCGATATGATGCAATTTAGTGTATAAACGATTTGACCCGATTCGATTTAGTGTCTGAACAATTTATTTTAATGTATGAACGATTCAATATGATGCAATGGACGATTCAAAACGTTCGATTTAGTGTATGAATGATTCAATGTGATTCGATTAAGGGTATGTATGATTCGATACTCTTCGATTTAGTGTATGAACAATTCGATACTATTCAATTTAGTTCATGAACGATTGTATATGATTTGATTTAGTGTTTGAACGATTCAATGCAATTCGATTTAGTGTATGAACGATTCGACACGATTCGATTTAGTGTATGAACGATTTGACCCGATTCGATTTAGTGTCTGAACAATTTATTTTAGTGTATGAACGATTCGACATGATTCGATTTAGTGTCTGAACAATGCGATATGATTCAATTTAATGTATGAACGATTCGATACCTTTTGATTTAGTGTATGAACGATTTGATAAGATTCGATTTAGTATATGAACGATTAAATTTTGTGTATGAACAATTCAATGCAATTTGATTTAGTGTATGAACGATTCAATACGATTTGATTTACGGTATGAGTGATTCGATACTCTTCGATTTAGTGTATGAACAAGTCAATATGATTAAATTTAGTGTATGAACGATTCAACAGGATTAATTTTATTGTATGGACGATTCGATACGATTTGATTCCGTGTATAAACGATTTGACCCGATTCGATTTAGTTATGAACAATTCAATTTTGTGTAGGAATGATTCAATACGATCTGATTTAGGGTATGAATGATTCGATACTCTTCGGTTTAGTGTATGAACAATTCGATACTATTCAATTTAGTCTATGATTTAGTCTATGAACGATTCGATATGATGCAATTTAGTGTATAAACGATTTGACCCGATTCGATTTAGTGTCTGAACAATTTATTTTAATGTATGAACGATTCAATATGATGCAATTTAGTGTATGGACGATTCAAAACGTTCGATTTAGTGTATAAATGATTCAATGTGATTAGATTTAGGGTATGTATGATTCGATACTCTTCGATTTAGTGTATGAACAATTCGATACTATTCAATTTAGTTTATGAACGATTTTATATGATTTGATTTAGTGTTTGAACGATTCAATGCAATTCGATTTAGTATATGAACGATTCGACACGATTCGATTTAGTGTATGAACGATTTGACCCGATTCGATTTAGTGTCTGAACAATTTATTTTAGTGTATGAACGATTCGACATGATTCGATTTAGTGTCTGAACAATGCGATATGATTCAATTTAATGTATGAACGATTCGATACCTTTTGATTTAGTGTATGAACGATTTGATACGATTCGATTTAGTTTATAAACAATTTGATTTGATTTTGGGTATGAACGATTCAATATGATTCGATTTAGTGTATGAATGATTCGATATGATTATGTTAGCTACTTCTCTTTGTTTATAATGTTTATTATGTCTATTTTCTATTTTCTGCTGGATCTACTCTCTATTTTATGCTGCTCCTGTCACATATACTGTATATACTGTAATATTGTATATGGTCATTGGTATATATTGTATATACAGGTAAAAGCCAGTAAATTAGAACATTTTGAAAAACTTGATTTATTTCAGTAATTGCATTCAAAAGGTGTAACTTGTACATTATATTTATTCATTGCACACAGACTGATGCATTCAAATGTTTATTTCATTTAATTTTGATGATTTGAAGTGGCAACAAATGAAAATCCAAAATTCCCAAACCATCACCCAACCATGCAAATTTTGCATTTCCTTTGGAAATCGAGGTCCCAGAGTCAGGAGGAAGACAGGAGAGGCACAGGATCCACGTTGCCTGAAGTCTAGTGTAAAGTTTCCACCATCAGTGATGGTTTGGGGTGCCATGTCATCTGCTGGTGTCGGTCCACTCTGTTTCCTGAGATCCAGGGTCAACGCAGCCGTCTACCAGCAAGTTTTAGAGCACTTCATGCTTCCTGCTGCTGACCTTCTCTATGGAGATGGAGATTTCAAGTTCCAACAGGACTTGGCGCCTGCACACAGCGCAAAATCTACCCGTGCCTGGTTTACGGACCATGGTATTTCTGTTCTAAATTGGCCCGCCAACTCCCCTGACCTTAGCCCCATAGAAAATCTGTGGGGTATTGTGAAAAGGAAGATGCAGAATGCCAGACCCAAAAACGCAGAAGAGTTGAAGGCCACTATCAGAGCAACCTGGGCTCTCATAACACCTGAGCAGTGCCAGAAACTCATCGACTCCATGCCACGCCGCATTAACGCAGTAATTGAGGCAAAAGGAGCTCCAACCAAGTATTGAGTATTGTACATGCTCATATTTTTCATTTTCATACTTTTCAGTTGGCCAACATTTCTAAAAATCCCTTTTTTGTATTAGCCTTAAGTAATATTCTAATTTTGTGACACACGGAATTTTGGATTTTCATTTGTTGCCACTTCAAATCATCAAAATTAAATGAAATAAACATTTGAATGCATCAGTCTGTGTGCAATGAATAAATATAATGTACAAGTTACACCTTTTGAATGCAATTACTGAAATAAATCACGTTTTTCAAAATATTCTAATTTACTGGCTTTTACCTGTATATTATAGACATAATACAATATATCTGTATATATAAGATACTGTACACATAGTATGTATATATTCGTATATATATGTTCGATTTTTTATTGCTATAGTAGTCTATTTATACCTGCATTGTCCTTTCCATCCTTACACTTTCCATCATTGTAACTGAGCTACTGTGTTGAATAATTTCCCTTGTGGATCATTAAAGTTTGTCTAAGTCTAAGTCGAAGTCTAATTTACTGTATGAACAATTCGCTACTATTAAGTTGAGAATACCCAACGATCAATAGTTGTCACTGTATCTGAGTTTTATTAATACCCATTCATCAAAAAAAGAAAAATTGCATTAATTATGCATGAATGCAGATTAATCACGCTGAAATGTGACCCCTCTCAGGCATACGTCGCTCTCCCCTTCCCTTCTCGTTTCCTTCCACACGCTCACCCAGTCACCGGTCAGGACTCGGCATCTCTTTTCAGAAATGCTCAGAATGAATGGAGAGTACAAACCAGCATACTTGCCAACCCTCCCGGATTTTCCGGGAGACTCCCAAAATTCAGCGCCTCTCCCGAAAACCTCCCGGGACAAAATTTCTCCCGAAAAACTCCCGAAATTCAGGCGGACCTGAGTGACGTGTTGACAACACACAACAACAGTGTCTACCGTAAAGCAGTTCTCTGCCGTAAACAGCAATGTTGTGACACTTTTAAACAGGACAATACTGCCATCTACTGTACATGCATATGTGACCCACCCATAATGTGTCACATTTTTGTGTTGATTTATTTATTTTATTTTGTGGTTTGAATTTGTTTTTGGAGCTGTCATTACACATTTATCAGTATTCACATTGGTCAGTAGGGGGCAGAAGGGCGTTTCTTCCCAATTGAATGCTATCGCCTGCAGACCGGAAGTGTCTTGTCATTCTGATGAGCGCGACCAGTCTGTGAACAATTGAAACGTCCTGTGTGCTTTTTCCTCCTGTATAACAGGTTAGTTTTGGTGAATCAACTCACTGAATAATATCCATGTGATCTTTATAAGTTTAAGTACACATTCTGATGGTGGAGCCTAACTCTAAAGTGTTTGTGAGTTGTAGTTTGTAAATGAACACTGAAATTCAAGTATTTATTTTATATATATATATATATATATATATATATATATATATATATATATATATATATATAGCTAGAATTCACTGAAAGTCAAGTATTTCTTATATATATATATATATATCTTAACCACGCCCCCAACCACTCCCCCCGCCCCACCCCCGACCACGCCCCCACCCCCACCTCCCGAAATCGGAGGTCTCAAGGTTGGCAAGTATGCAAACCAGGAACCACAGGTTGCCAACTTCTGCTACAGCTGGAATTATCTTTGAACAGATTGTTAGATCTTAGAGCGGGGCCTTCAACTGACACCATACCGGCCCCCAAGTTCAGGTCAAAACTTGACAGACATATTCCTAAAAACACTAGAATGCTCCTGATGTTTAGAAGAACTTGGACTACTGTAAACACGTTGGCAGATCCTTCCATTGACCTGTTATCCTTTCTAGCAAAAACTGGGGTCCAAACTTGTGATGTACATAACTGAGGCGTTCCTCAAGGCACACCTTTAAGTCCTCTCATTTTTGGCAGTTCAAACAACTTTTCCCCAAATGGGATTGACATAAAATAGGTAAGTAAGTAAGTACATTTTATTTATAGAGCACTTTTTACAGATAAAATGACAAAGCACTGTACAAAACATAGGTGAAGTAAAACAACAATTCAATGAAAACAACAGGGGCCACATCATAAAAAGGATACAAAGTGGATTAAAAATGATAGTTAAAAGGTGCATTAACTAAAAGCTTTACTGAAAAGAGACGTTTTCAAATGTTTCTCAAAAGTGTCAACACAGTCAAGATCACGGAGGGACTGGTGCAAGTTGTTCCAGATTCTGGGAGCTATAGCCAGGTCTCCGCGGGTTTTAAAATGAGTTTGTGGAATCTTTAGAAGACCCTAGCCTAAAGAGTAGGGGCATAACAAGTCAGTGATGTACTGAGGGGCCCCAACATGCAACGCACGGAAAGTCAGGACTAAAATCTTCAACTGAATTTGACTGGAAGCCAATGAAGACTGGAAACAATGGGGGTGATATGGACGGGTCTGGGTGCACCGGTCCAAAGTCTGGCAGCTGCATTTTGTACCGTCTGAAGTCTATTTAGCGTTGACTTGTTGAAAAGAGAGAAGAGATAATTGTAATAGTCAATAGGAGATGAAATGAACGTGACTACGTGGGTTCCCTCCGGGTACTCCGGCTTCCTCCCACCTCCAAAGACATGCACCTGGGGATAGGCCCCTCCCACCTCCAAAGACATGCACCTGGGGATAGGCCCCTCCCACCTCCAAAGACATGCACCTGGGGATAGGTTGATTGGCAACACTAAATGGGCCCTAGAGTGGAATGTGAGTGTGAATGTTGTCTGTCTATCTGTGTTGGCCCTGTCGTGAGGTGGCGACTTGTCCAGGGTGTACTCCGCCTTCCGCCCCCTATGCAGCTGAGATAGGCTCCAGCAACCCCTTGTGACCCCGAAAGGGATAAGCGGTAGAAAATGGATGGATGAACATGTCAATGATCGCTTCCTTGTTTACTTCAGATGCAGTCAGTCTTCTTTTGTTCAACTTCTTTGGTTATACTAGTGGTGTTCCTCAAGGTTCAATCTTAGGTCCTCTCCTATTCAACTGGGGGCCCGCGGATTTCAGTTTAAAAAACTTGCGGGAGCAGATTCTTAAAAACACGAGAGTGCTGTCATAGAGATGATCTTTGACTAGCATCTTTTTTACAGAGGTGCTTAATCAATCAATCAATCAATCAATATTTACTTATATAGTCCTAAATCACGAGTGTCTCAAAGGGCTGCACAAGCCACAATGACATCCTCGGCTCAGATCCCACATCAGGGCAAGGAAAAACTCAACCCAATGGGACAATGAGAAACCTTGGAGGGGAGCGCAGATGTGGAGACCCCCGCCCCCCTGGGCGACCGGTGCAATGGACGTCGAGTGGATCTAGCATAATATTTTGAGAGTCCAGTCCATAGTGGATCTAACATAATAGTGAGAGTCCAGTCCATAGTGGATCTAACATAATAGTGTGAGAGTCCAGTCCATAGTAGATCTAACATAATAGTGAGAGTCCAGTCCATAGTGGATCTAACATAATAGTGTGAGAGTCCAGTCCATAGTGGATCTAACATAATAGTGTGAGAGTCCAGTCCGTAGTGGATCCAACATAATAGTGAGAGTCCAGTCCATAGTGGATCTAACATAATAGTTGAGAGTCCAGTCCATAGTGGATCTAACATAATAGTGAGAGTCCAGTCCATAGTGGATCTAACATAATAGTGTGAGAGTCCAGTCCATAGTGGATCTAACATGATAGTGTGAGAGTCCAGTCCATAGTGGATTTAACATAAGAGTGAAAGTCCAGTCCATAGTGGATCTAACATAATAGTGAGAGTCCAGTCCATAGTGGATCTAACACAATAGTGAGAGTCCAGTCTATAGTGGATCTAACATAATAGTGAGAGTCCAGTCCATAGTGGATCTAACATAATAGTGTGAGAGTCCAGTCTATAGTGGATCTAACATAATAATGTGAGAGTCCAGTCTATAGTGGATCTAACATAATAGTGTGAGTCCAGTCCATAGTGGATCTAACATAATAGTGAGAGACCAGTCTATAGTGGATCTAACATAATAGTGAGAGTCCAGTCCATAGTGGATCTAACATAATAGTGTGAGAGTCCAGTCTATAGTGGATCTAACATAATAGTGAGAGAGTCCAGTCCATAGTGGATCTAACATAATAGGGTGAGAGTCCAGTCCATAGTGGATCTAATATAATAGTAAGAGTCCAGTCCATAGTGGATCTAACATAATAGTGTGAGAGTCCAGTCCATAGTGGATCTAACATAATAGTGAGAGTCCAGTCCATAGTGGATCCAACATAATAGTTGAGAGTCCAGTCCATAGTGGATCTAACATAATAGTGAGAGTCCAGTCCATAGTGGATCTAACATAATAGTGTGAGAGTCCAGTCCATAGTGGATCTAACATAATAGTGAGAGAGTCCAGTCCATAGTGGATCTAACAAAATAGTGTGAGAGTCCAGTCCATAGTGGATCTAACATAATAGTGTGAGAGTCCAGTCCATAGTGGATCTAACATAACAGTGAGAGTCCAGTCCATAGTGGATCTAACATAATAGTGTGAGAGTCCAGTCAATAGAGGATCTAACATAATAGTGTGAGAGTCCAGTCCATAGTGGATCTAACATAATAGTGTGAGAGTCCAGTCCATAGTGGATCTAACATAATAGTGTGAGAGTCCAGTCCATAGTGGATCTAACATAATAGTGTGAGAGTCCAGTCCATAGTGGATCTAACATAATAGTGAGAGAGTCCAGTCCATAGTGGATCTAACAAAATAGTGTGAGAGTCCAGTCCATAGTGGATCTAACATAGTAGTGAGAGTCCAGTCCATAGTGGATCTAACGTAATAGTGTGAGAGTCCAGTCCATAGTGGGGCCAGCAGGAGACCATCCTGATCAGAGACAGGTCAGCAGCGCAGAGACGTCCCCAACCGATGCACAGACGAGCGGTTAACCCCCAGGTTCCGACTCTAAAAAGAGTAGAGAGCTTCTGTAACTGACAAAACAAATAGACCCAATAAAATGTTTACTGTAGAGGATGCAGATTTTCCGGAATGTACACAATCAGACTAAGGGAGAAGTCCGGCACCCCCGTCCTTTACTTTCCTGGAAAAGTGGCTTCCAAAACAAGTTAGTTGAATATCCCTATCTTAGAGGCTCCACTGTAAGCTAGTTTCCAATCTTAATAGTTGCTCTCCTACTTTTGTGTTGTTCATTATAAATTCACCAGCGAGTGAGAAAGCCGACACTTGGCTCGTGTCGTATCAATCCAATCATGTCCTGAGTCATCGTTGCAGGCGTAATTATCTTACTCACGGACGCATGAGGGGAACGTTAACACGCTGCGGCGGACTAATTACCAGGATCGCCATAAATCATCTCCGCCGACGCCTCCACCTCGTCCGACATCGTGACTTTTAGCCCCTCGCTAGCTTTCTGCACACTCCACCCGCCCGCTGACGGCTGCCTTGTGCTTAACAAGCTCCGCCATATCTGAAAGGCGGTCCATTGCGCGCGATGTGTGCGGTAGTACGTCTGGAGTCATCCAGCCAAGCCCCCTTTGGTGGCAGTCTGACAGGGGGTGGGAAAAGTCAACAGTGGGCCTTTTTTCTTGCGTTTATTTCACAGGCACTTATAATCTACTCCGAGGGAAGAAGAAGAGAAATGCCTCCGCCGTTCCAGACGCAAACTGGAACAAAGAAGGAACGGGAGAATGGGCTGATTTAATCAAGTTGCTGCTAACCAGCGCCTCGCTGCTTCAGACAAGTGCTAATGTTATCCCGCTAGCAGCTCATTAGGACGCGTCTTCCAGGTTTGAAAACTCAATAAAACAGCAGAGTTTTCTTCCCCCCGCCCCGCTAAACGAGCGCTTGTGTCTGGTAATTAAAGGTAGGAGTCGAGCGAGCCACCTGGTGCTGGCTAACCTTCTCCGGTGCGACGCTATGGCCCGCGAAGATTAAACACCGGTGCAGCTGCGAGCCCGCTAGCGCGTCCTGGCGCCGGAGGAGCATTCCGCAGCCAAGCTTGAAGACGGAATGGGAGCGGCTCGAGCATACGGAACACTTCGCCTCCTTGCCAGTCCCGCTCGTCAAACCGGCTCTCGCTAACCCGTCCAAGAAAGCGTCTCCGTGTAAATATGCGCCGCGGTACCAACAATGGAGCCTGACCCGGATTTACGGCCTCTTGGGAAATCACCACTTCCAGAAGAAGCCGTGAGATAGGTTTTTAGCGGGAGCGAGGAGAGCGCGGCTGCTCTAATCTGTATCAGAGTCTGGCTCCTGGTGACAGCTGATGGGGGAGATACACCGACTGGCATTTAACCCCGCGTGACACGTCCTCCCCGACTCCCGCCGGCCACCTGACAGACACTCCGGCTCAAGCAGGGTAGCTGCTGACTGGCGTTCCTGACTACATTAGGACCGGGGCGCAGAGAGGAGACCCAGGAGGTCTGCATTCTGCACGGACGCCGGAGCGTTATTAACTGCGGCAATGAGTAGCGGCGTCCTCGAGAGCCGAGGAGGAATGTTTGTCTTCTGGCGATCAATAGGCCCTCTGCAGTGACGCTCTGCAAGACGATTGATGAGGCATGAAGTACATGCACGTTGGCGCCGCTCCAACGCCGGTCCCAAGATCCTCGCTCTGTTTTAGGCTCTTTCACGCACTTTCACCGCTCATTTACCACTCCATTAAGTGGATTTTGCCGGTTGTAGCGACAGCGTGTTTTGCCGCAGCCGCGACATACATTAGTATGATGCAGTGGAACCCCTTTAGGTACCCTCAAGTGGATACACTTGAAACTGAAACTAACCGTTCTTTACACATTTACTTGTGTAACGTAGTATATGGATTATATAGTTTATTATTCTTCGGTCAATGGTCAACAAAATAAACAAACAGTTGCACATTCATAGATTGAAAATGAAAATGAAAATGTTGCAGACCGAAAGGGTTTAGGCTGAAGTTGAACACTTATAGGGCCTAACCCTATAACAATGTCAAGTACAAGATGAACTTCCGAAAATTATGAAATGTCTTTTGTACAACATATTATAAATACACATTATACACAATATGAACACTGTTCAATAATATACACAGTAAAGGCATGTGAAATATCCTTGTACACCTTTGTACCAATTTATATACGTAAATTTTAAATGTGCTTTATAAATAAAGTTGATTTGATTTGATTTGATTATATACAAACAATTATACTTCCATTATTATTTATATCCCACATTTAGTATTTTAATTAACATTGATCCTAGTATTAACTACTGTGTTGATTCAAGAGTGATATATTTTTCCAAGACATTGGTCTTAAAGTGTTTTTTAAATGTGTGAATGGACCTGGAACATTTGAAGGAATCATCCAAGCTGTTCCACAGTTGAACCCCCCTGACAGAAACACATCTACTTTTTAAGCTTGTTCTTATCTTAGCTTTCTGGAAGACAGCTGAACCTCTGAGGTCATAGGGATTCTCTCTGGGTATGAACCTCTCCTGTAGACACCGAGGCAGCATGTGGTTATGAGCTTTGTACGTCACAATAGCAGTGTTGAGGTCAACAAGATCATGCAGTTTTAAGGTTTTTAATTTAATAAACAGAGCATTGGTATGGTCATGATAATCTGCATAATTTACAATTCTAATCGCTTTCTTTTGAAGTAAGAATATAGAGTTGATGTTTGTTTTGTAATTGTTACCCCAGATTTCAACACAATAATTAAGATAAGGGAGTACGAAAGAATTATATAACATATTAAGAGCCTTTTGATTTACGGAGTTTTTGATTTTATGTAACATAGCAATATTTTTTGCCATCTTTGTCTTAAGTATATTTATGTACAGTTTCCAATTTAATTTATCATCTATATAGATTCCCAAAAATTTTGTTGAATACACCCTTTCTATCTCCATATCATCAATTCTTATATGACACTGTATGTTATTTTTCCTATTTCCAAAAATTATATATTTTGTTTTATTTAGGTTGATTGGCAGTTTATTGGCATCAAACCATTGCTTTAGTATATGGAGTTCGCTCTCTACAGTCTCTAAGAGTTGGCCAAGGTCTTGCCCAGAACAGTACAGACTTGTATCGTCAGCAAAGAGAATACAATTGAGTTTTTTAAAGATTTTGCAGATATCATTAATATACAATAAAAACAATTTTGGTCCCAGTACAGAACCTTGGGGCACTCCATGTGTTATAATCTTTTTATCTGAATCTACATTGTTCATATGCACATACTGTTCTCTACCACCAAGATAACTTTTCAACCAATCATGAGCAAGACCTCTAAAACCATACCTCTGCATTACATTTAAGACTCTGCCAACTCATTCCAGTGACCACTCCTTCTCATAGACCGGGGGTCAGCAACCCACGGCTCTTTCGTGCCACCTTAATGGCTCCCTGGAGCATTTTTAAAAAAGGATTGAAAATGTAAAAAGATGGGGGGAATATAATTTTTTTTGTTTTAGTATGTTTTTCGTTTGAGGACAAACATGACACAAACTTTCCCAATTGTTAGAAAGCCCGCTGTTTAATATGTTTGTGTGTATGCTTCACTGATGAGAGTATTTGGTGAACATTGTTGTGTCCTACTAATTTCAGCGGTTCTTGAACTCCCGGTACAATAAACAGTCTGTTTACGTGTAAACTCTTCCACTCCTTCTTTGTCTCATTTTGTCCACCAAACGTTTTGTGCTGTGCGTGAATGCACGAAGGTGAACTTTGTTGATGTTATTGACTTGTTGGAATCTATTTGGTCAGTGCATGACTGCAAGCTAATCAATGCTAACATGCTATTTAGGCTAGCTGTATGTACATATTGCACCATTATGCCTCGTTTGTATGTATATTTGAGCTCATTTAATAGCCTTTACTTTGATCCTCTTTGTATATAGTTTAGTTTTGCATGTCTCATGAATCATTATCTGTATGTAATATTGGCTGGCTTTCAGATAGTTGTATGTGTGCGATGTTGTTCCAGACCACAGCAAACATTACCCAGCTTGCCAAAGATTGTAATAAATCTAATAAAATAAGACGTTTCCTTTAACTTGGACACACACGTCTATACCTTTGGCCATTAAAAGCCAGTCATTTCCAGGAGTTATCTCACCTTCTGTGTAGCCTCTGATTTACTAATGCTTTCTAATGTAAAAATGTGTAGAATAAATATAAAATTTCAACATTTCTGTGTACTAAGATTTGCTTCAACCTGCGACACATAATAATTTTGATAGTAGGCTATTATAGCTAATATAGACACTTACGTCATGTGTTGCCTTCATTATAACACTTATATAAGATTTTTCTTTTTTTGCGGCTCCAGACAGATATGTTTTTTGTATTTTTGGTCCAATATGGTTCTTTCAACATTTTGGGTTGCCGACCCCTGTCATAGACGTAACACTTGAAGAAAACCTTTCTGAAGAGGGAAACATAGTCAGCTAAAGTCCACAAGCTTTAGTACACTGCAAAAAGTCAGTGTTCAAAAACAAGAAAAAAAAATACAAAAATGAGGGGTATTTTATTTGAACTAAGCAAAATTATCTGCCAATAGAACAAGAAAATTTGGCTTGTCAAGACCTTCCAAAACAAGTCAAATTAGCTAACCTCAATGAACCCAAAAATGGCTTAAAATAAGTATATTCTCACTAATAACAAGTGCACTTTTCTTGGTAGAAAAAAAAAAGAGACCTTTTTGCTCAATATGTTGAAAGATATTCTTAAATTAAGTTAAGTTAAAGAACCAATGATTATCACACACAGAAGTAAATGCTAGTGCCATTATCTTGACATAATGATATGCGATCAGCATTACATTTCTTGAAACCAGCAAACTTATACTAAAAACTAATTAATTGTTTTTAATGGAACCCCCCCTGCGACCCCAAAAGGGACAAGTGGTAGAAAATGGATGGATGGATGGATGTTCTTAATGGAAAGGCAACAAAGCAAGCGCTTGTTACTCTCGGGGTCTCCTATCCGCTCAGGCAAATCATATGGTCTAAAAATGCATTTTTCCATGGATAACATGACATCATCGCGCCAACTGTGTGCTCTTTCAGTCAATTAGTGCGCATATATACAGCCCGGCCCCCGGCCAAAAATGTTTTAATTGTAATTTTGAGGAATTTATCTGAATGTGCATGAACTATTTCTGTTCAAAATAGTTAGAAATGTTAAATGTTTAAATATTAACTGTCAGTTTACTGTACTGTGCCAACTGTACTACTATATGAGTACCTATTTTCTATTGTTTCATTAAAAATAAAACAGCAAAGTCCATTTGGCTGTCATCTGTTTTCATTATGAGACACAATTGTGTCAAAGTCATGATTTGTTTTTTTCATGCTTGAAATAAGAAATGATGACTTTAAAAAAGTAGTTTTATACTTGTGAGTGTTGATGACACAGCTTTGCAACACTTGATATTCTAGTTTCAAGCATGTTTTACTCAATATAGGTCATCAAATCTCAGCAACAAGCTGTAATATCTTACTGAGATCATTTAGGACCAACACACTTAAAACAAGTAAAACACTCTAACATAAAATCTGCTTAGTGAGAAGAATGATCTTATCAGACAGAAAATAAGCAAATATCACCCTTATTTGACATATTTCATCTTACTTAGATTTCACTTTTTGCAGCGTACTGCCTGAAGATGCTTGATGATCTGGAATGAGACTGATAGCTTTATAAAAGGATCACATTCTTTAAACATTTTTAAAAAGCAGTTTTAACAGTGGCGTTTCTCACCTAGGCTTTCAGCGATGTCCTACTTAGTCTGACGTCACCTCTCAAAATTTAGGTATTGATGTCACCACATGTAGACGGCTGGAGATACTACACAGCAGGCCTGAGCAATTATTTTGACTCGGGGGGGCCAAATTTAGAGAGAAAAAAATGTGTCTGGGGGCCGGTATATCTATTTTTAAGAACACTAATACAAAACCGGGGGTGGGGGTTCCTCTCTTTAAGAAGGGGAACTGGAGGGTGTGTTCCAACTATCGTGGGATCACACTCCTCAGCCTTCCCGGTAAGGTCTATTCAGGTGTACTGGAGAGGAGGCTACGCCGGATAGTCGAACCTCGGATTCAGGAGGAACAGTGTGGTTTTCGTCCTGGTCGTGGAACTGTGGACCAGCTCTATACTCTCGGCAGGGTCCTTGAGGGTGCATGAGAGTTTGCCCAACCAGTCTACATGTGCTTTGTGGACTTGGAGAAGGCATTCGACCGTGTACCCCGGGAAGTCCTGTGGGGAGTGCTCAGAGAGTATGGGGTAACGGACTGTCTTATTGTGGCAGTTCGCTCCCTGTATGATCAGTGTCAGAGCTTGGTCCGCATTGCCGGCAGTAAGTCGGACACGTTTCCAGTGAGGGTTGGACTCCGCCAAGGCTGCCCTTTGTCACCCATTCTGTTCATAACCTTTATGGACAGAATTTCTAGGCGCAGTCAGGGCGTTGAGGGGATCTGGTTTGGTGGCTGCAGGATTAGGTCTCTGCTTTTTGCAGATGATGTGGTCCTGATGGCTTCATCTGGCCAGGATCTTCAGCTCTCACTGGATTGGTTCGCAGCTGAGTGTGAAGCGACTGGGATGAGGATCAGCACCTCCAAGTCCGAGTCCATGGTTCTCTCCCGGAAAAGGGTGGAGTGCCATCTCCGGGTTGGGGAGGAGATCTTGCCCCAAGTGGAGGAGTTCAAGAACTTCGGAGTCTTGTTCACGAGTGGGGGAAGAGTGGATCGTGAGATCGACAGGCGGATCGGTGCGGCGTCTTCAGTAATGCGGACGCTGTATCGATCCGTTGTGGTGAAGAAGGAGCTGAGCCGGAAGGCAAAGCTCTCGATTTACCGGTCGATCTACGTTCCCATCCTCACCTATGGTCATGAGCTTTGGGTCATGACCGAAAGGACAAGATCACGGGTCCAAGCGGCCGAAATGAGTTTCCTCCGCCGAGTGGCGGGGCTCTCCCTTAGAGATAGGGTGAGAAGCTCTGTCATTCGGGGGGAGCTCAAAGTAAAGCCGCTGCTCCTCCACATCGAGAGGAGCCAGATGAGGTGGTTCGGGCATCTGGTCAGGATGCCACCCGAACGCCTCCCTAGGAAGGTGTTTCGGGCACGTCCGACCGGTAGGAGGCCACGGGGAAGACCCAGGACACGCTGGGAAGACTATGTCTCCCGGCTGGCCTGGGAACGCCTCGGGATCCCCCGGGAGGAGCTGGATGAGGTGGCTGGGGAGAGGGAAGTCTGGGCTTCCCTGCTTAAGCTGCTGCCCCCGCGACCCGACCTCGGATAAGCGGAAGAAGATGGATGGATGGATGGATGGATAATACAAAACCTCACAATAATGTCTGATTGAATGCTAAAAACGTTATGACAGACCGCCTTAAAAAACGGAATGCAATTTAAAAAATGTTAACTGAATGAGACACCCAGAATGTACGTGAAAATAAAGAATGTGACAATATTAACTATGAAGGATAAAACACTGAATATTGACAACATATGAACGTCACACCCACTCTCCATCCGCATATTTTACAAACAAGCGAAACGCAACAAAAATGCAACAAACACAGCAAAATATGAACGCGAAGGGTAAAAAATAAACCCACCTACAATCTGATATATGTGATCTATCACTAAACTTTACAACTTTCTTGTAAAAATCTCCTTCCACGTCTGTCCCTGACACCCACATTTCACACTCTGTGGAAACACTCTGTGGAAACACTCCCCACCCACACTGCTTGGTGCCTCGTCTGACCTGCTGTCACTTACATTACCATAGTAACTAATTAGTTGACCATAGTAACTAATTAGATGACCATATAATTAATTAGTTGACCATAGTAACTAATTAGATGACCATATAACTAATATGTTGACCATAGTAACTAATTAGATGACCATATAATTAATTAGTTGACCATAGTAACTAATTAGATGACCATATAATTAATTAGTTGACCATAGTAACTAATTAGATGACCATATAACTAATATGTTGACCATAGTAACTAATTAGATGACCATATAACTAATTAGTTGTCCATAGTAACTAATTAGATGACCATATAACTAATTAGATGACCATAGTAACTAGTATATCATGCAAAAGTGCAGATTCCAAGCATGTAAAGATTTAGTATAGTTGAAGACTTACGGTCAAATTAAAAGAAATCAAATATTTGAACTCACGATTCGTAGCACCCGTTCGACGGCGTACAAGCAAGTGGTACCGCTCGCAGTCGGTAGTTGGTCGTAGTCGCTTGATTGGTGTGAAAGTGGCGGGCAAACCATTTCACCGCCGGGTTAGCTTCCGGTGTCGGTCGACCTCGTCTCACAAGATGTAGTTTCTCTTTAAATATCCTTCTTGAAAATGGCCTTGCAAATATATATCTGCCACCTAATCAACATTCTCCTTCTTTGTGAGTACCGGTGAGTTTTCTGTGGCTTCCTATGGCTCCGGTGCCACTTCCTGTTTTCGCAACTTGTGATCGGATACTCACTTGGGAGCCCCGAACTATGGGAGACCCGGGCTTTCTGCTCCGCCGCTCACAGTCTGTGGAACGCTCTCCCTGACCACCTGAGGGCACCACAGACTGTGGATGCTTTTAAAAACTGTTTTAATTGGTTTTACCCTTTAAAAATCGTTTTTAAGTCATATTTATTTTATATTGTTTTTAATTAGGGCCCGCATGGCCCATTGTAAAAGGAATCCCAACGGAAGTCCTTTTGCAATGGGACATAAGGACCTATTGTTTTTCTAAGGTTTTATTATTATTCCGCCGCCTCTTTGAGCACTAATTTGACCCACTTAACATGCTTCAAAACTCACCATATTTGACCCACACATCAGGACCTGCGAAAATTGTCTTTTAATAAAAAAACCGAACCCCAAAACTCAAAATTGCGCTCTAGCGCCCCCTAGAAAGAAAACTGCTTATAACTCCCAGTACAAATGTTGTAGAGACATGAAACAAAAACCTCTATGTAGGGCTCACTTAGCCCTACTTTTCATTAATTAATTTCCTCGGGCAAAAATCAACAGGAAGTTGGCAATTCCCCCTTCAAGACAAAAATGTACTAAAAACAGTCACTTTTGCCTCTTTGAGCTGTAATTTGACCCCCTTAACATGCTTCAAAACTCACCGAACTGAACACACACATCAGGACTAGCAGAAATTGCGATCTAATAAAAAACCTAACCCCAAATTTAAAAATTGCGCTCTAGAGCAATTTTTTAATAAAACAGAGAAAAAACTGCTCCTCGGAAGAAGAAAAATGACAAAACTGCCTGTAACTCCCACTGGAAAGGTTGGAGAGACATGAAACAAAAACCTCAATGTAGGTCTCACTTAGACCTACATTTCATAAATTGACAACCCCCAGCAAAAATCAACAGGAAGTTTGCTATTCCCCCTTCAAAACAACATTTTTGTAAAAACCGGTCACCTTTCTTCAAAATCTATCTCCTCTGAGCGCGTTTGTCGTTTAGGCTTCAAACTAACACAGGAGAGAGATTGAACCCTTGTGTATAAAAGTATAGAACAGCTTTTTAATACCTGCTCCGGTTTTGATTTTATGACCCTTCAAAGACCTGCTGCACTGATGCTGCTGCGTTGCATTTTTTTAAGATGGCTGCTCAAAAGCAGGAAGCACCAAAGTGCCCACACAATGCAGACAAGGTAGGTACACTAGACAAAAGTCTTGGGACACTTCGGACTAAAAGTAGACAAAAGTATTGGGACACTTAGGACTAGCACCTGCCAAATACGCGGGCCCGACCAATGCTGCTTGCAGCTTTAATTGTGTTTAATATTGTTGTGCAGCACTTTGGAAACATTTTGTTGTTTAAATGTGCTATATAAATAAAGTGGATTGGATTGGATTGAAAAAAGGCTGAAAAACCCTTCTTTTTAAAAAAAAAAAAAAAATTTTTTTATATATATATACAGGTAAAAGCCAGTAAATTAGAATATTTTGAAAAACTTGATTTATTTCAGTAATTGCATTCAAAAGGTGTAACTTGTACATTATATTTATTCATTGCACACAGACTGATGCATTCAAATGTTTATTTCATTTAATTTTGATGATTTGAAGTGGCAACAAATGAAAATCCAAAATTCCGTGTGTCACAAAATTAGAATATTACTTAAGGCTAATACAAAAAAGGGATTTTTAGAAATGTTGGCCAACTGAAAAGTATGAAAATGAAAAATATGAGCATGTACAATACTCAATACTTGGTTGGAGCTCCTTTTGCCTCAATTACTGCGTTAATGCGGCGTGGCATGGAGTCGATGAGTTTCTGGCACTGCTCAGGTGTTATGAGAGCCCAGGTTGCTCTGATAGTGGCCTTCAACTCTTCTGCGTTTTTGGGTCTGGCATTCTGCATCTTCCTTTTCACAATACCCCACAGATTTTTTATGGGGCTAAGGTCAGGGGAGTTGGCGGGCCAATTTAGAACAGAAATACCATGGTCCGTAAACCAGGCACGGGTAGATTTTGCTCTGTGTGCAGGCGCCAAGTCCTGTTGGAACTTGAAATCTCCATCTCCATAGAGCAGGTCAGCAGCAGGAAGCATGAAGTGCTCTAAAACTTGCTGGTAGACGGCTGCGTTGACCCTGGATCTCAGGAAACAGAGTGGACCGACACCAGCAGATGACATGGCACCCCAAACCATCACTAATGGTAGAAATTTTACACTAGACTTCAGGCAACGTGGATCCTGTGCCTCTCCTGTCTTCCTCCAGACTCTGGGACCTCGATTTCCAAAGGAAATGCAAAATTTGCTTTCGTCAGAAAACATGACTTTGGACCACTCAGCAGCAGTCCAGCTCTTTTTTTCCTTAGCCCAGGTGAGACGCTTTGCGCGCTGTTTCTTGGTCAACAGTGGCTTGACACGAGGTATGCGGCAGTTGAAACCCATGTCTTTCAAGCGTCTCTTGGTGGTGGATCTTGAAGCACTGACTCCAGCAGCTGTCCACTCCTTCTGAATCTCCCCCACATTTTTGAATGGGTTTTTTTTTCACAATCTTGACCAGGGCGCGGTGATCCCTATCGCTTGTACACTTTTTCTGACCACAGTTTTTCCTTCCCTTTGCCTCTCCATTAATGTGTTTGGACACAGAGCTCTGAGAACAGCCAGCCTCTTCAGCAATAACCTTTTGTGTCTTTCCCTCCTTGTGCAATGTGTCGATGGTTGCCTTTTGGACAGCTGTCAAATCTGAAGTCTTCCCCATGTTTGTGTAGGCTTCAGAACTGGACTGAGAGACCATTTAAAGCCCTTTGCAGGTGTTTTGAGTTAATCAGCTGATTAGTTTGTGGCACCAGGTGTCTTCAAAATTTAACCCTTACACAATATTCTAATTTTGTGACACACGGAATTTTGGATTTTCATTTGTTGCCACTTCAAATCATCAAAATTAAATGAAATAAACATTTGAATGCATCAGTCTGTGTGCAATGAATAAATATAATGTACAAGTTACACCTTTTGAATGCAATTACTGAAATAAATCAAGTTTTTCAAAATATTCTAATTTACTGGCTTTTACCTGTATGTGTGCTAGTTCTAGCTATTAGGCTGTTCTAGTTTTTATTTTTTTTTGCTATTTATTTTACTTGTTGGGGTCAGCTATTTGTGGTTCTAGCGTTGTTGTTTTGTTTTGTTTTTTTGCTGAAAATCAGTAAGGCCTGGTGTTGAAGTAGAGAAATGATCACTGATGGCTCGACAAGTGTCCATGCCCACTTGCAGTCATTTTTCATCAATTTTACATTTCCAATTATAATGCTAATGTCCACAGAAGGGGTTTTAAACACCCTCTGTCTCATTCTATTTGCCTTCTCTGGCCTCTGCACACACCGACTGTGCATCACCTCCATCCTCCTACGTCTTCCTCCTCCTCTCGCATCCGCCATGTCTGCCTTTCTACCCCCATGAGCGTCCTCTCCCGCTGCCAGCTGTTGTGTGTGTGTGTGTGTGTGTGTGTGTGTGTGTGTGTGTGTGTGTGTGTGTGTGTGTGTGTGTGTGTGTGTATGATAAGTGGTGGTCAGTCTGCCTCCAGATGGCAGGCCCAGCAGCAGATGCCTGCAGAGCTGCTGAGTGAGTGAAGGTGGGCGGTGTTGCATTGTCGGGATGATTACCGTTGTGTTGCATTTCAGGGTTGAAGAGTAGTCTGTCTCTATGTGTGTGTGTGTGTGTGTGTGTGTGTGTGTGTGTGTGTGTGTGTGTGTGTGTGTGTGTGTGTGTGTGTAGAACCTCCGAGGGGGATGGCCTCCACACCGACAAGTAGCAGTGATGTAAGTGCAAGCGTGAAAAATTGTTTGTTCAGGTTTTGGCATTTTTGCAACCGGCATAAAGACAAAAAAAACACCCTCCCACGATGTATGGTGTGACGCGTGCACATGATGTAACGCCCTTTGTGTTGTTGCTCAGTGGCAGTCCTGCCTGGTCTCTATAGGAACCTACGGAGCTGGGGGTCCTGCTTGGTCTCTATAGGAACCTAAGGAGCTGGGGGGATGCCTGGTCTCTATAGGAACCTAAGGAGCTGGGGGTCCTGCTTGGTCTCTATAGGAACCTAAGGAGCTGGGGGTCCTGCCTGGTCTCTGTAGGAACCTAAGGAGCTGGGGGGATGCCTGGTCTCTATAGGAACCTAAGGAGCTGGGGGTCCTGCCTGGTCTCTGTAGGAACCTAAGGAGCTGGGGGCTGCCTGGTCTCTGTAGGAATTTAAGGAGCTGGGGGTCCTGCTTGGTCTCTGTAGGAACCTAAGGAGCTGGGGGTCTTGCCTGGTCTCTGTAGGAACCTAAGGAGCTGAGGGTCCTGCTTGGTCTCTATAGGAGCCTAAGGAGCTGGGGTTCCTGCCTGGTCTCTATAGGAACCTAAGGAGCTGGGGTTCCTGCCTGGTCTCTGTAGGAACCTAAGGAGCTGGGGGTCCTGCTTGGTCTCTATAGGAACCTAAGGAGCTGGGGTTCCTGCCTGGTCTCTGTAGGAACCTAAGGAGCTGGGGGTCCTGCTTGGTCTCTATAGGAACCTAAGGAGTTGGGGGTCCTGCCTGGTCTCTGTAGGAACCTAAGGAGCTGGGGGTCCTGCTTGGTCTCTATAGGAACCTAAGGAGCTGGGGGTCATGCCTGGTCTCTGTAGGAACCTATGGAGCTGGGGGTCCTGCTTGGTCTCTATAGGAACCTAAGGAGCTGGGGGGCTGCCTGGTCTCTGTAGGAACCTAAAGAGCTGGGGGGCTGCCTGGTCTCTATAGGAACCTAAGGAGCTGGGGGGATGCCTGGTCTCTGTGGGAACCTAAAGAGCTGGGGGCTGCCTGGTCTCTATAGGAACCTAAGGAGCTGGGGGTCCTGCCTGGTCTCTGTAGGAACCTAAGGAGCTGGGGTTCCTGCCTGGTCTCTGTAGGAACCTAAGGAGCTGGGGGTCCTGCTTGGTCTATATAGGAACCTAAGGAGCTGGGGGGGATGCCTGGTCTCTGTAGGAACCTAAGGAGCTGGGGGTCCTGCTTGGTCTCTATAGGAACCTAAGGAGCTGGGGGGCTGCCTGGTCTCTGTAGGAACCTAAGGAGCTGAGGGTCCTGCTTGGTCTCTATAGGAGCCTAAGGAGCTGGGGTTCCTGCCTGGTCTCTATAGGAACCTAAGGAGCTGGGGTTCCTGCCTGGTCTCTGTAGGAACCTAAGGAGCTGGGGGTCCTGCTTGGTCTCTATAGGAACCTAAGGAGCTGGGGGGATGCCTGGTCTCTATAGGAACCTAAAGACCTGGGGGGGCTTCTCTCGCATTCAAAGGGGGGAAGACTTTAAACCAGTCTTGTAGTGTCCAGAGTCTGCCTTTTGGGGATTTTATGATTTGTCTTCTTAATCGTCTTCATTCTTAATTGTCACTCAAGAGCAAAGTTTGCCACAACAGCGTTTTATGATAATAAATTCTACGCATTCATATTATTATAAGATGTCCATTTACCCTATTTTTCAGGACATAGGGCGCACCAGCTTATAAAGCGCATTAAGCAGTCAAAAATAGACAAAAAAAGGTGAGTGCCCCTAAGAAAAGGCATTGAAGCTTAAGGGAGGCTATGCAGGACAAAACTAAAACTGAACTGGCTACAAATTAAACAAAAACAGAATGCTGGACGACAGCAAAGACTTACTGTGGAGCAAAGACAATGTACATCCGAACATGACATGACAATCAACAATGTCCCCACAAAGAAGGATAAAAACAACTGAAATATTCTTGATTGCTAAAACAAAGTAGATGCGGGAAATATCGCTCAAAGGAAGACATGAAACTGCTACAGGAAAATACCAAAAAAAGAGAAAAAGCCACCAAAATAGAAGCGCAAGACAGGAAGTAGACTGTTATTTAGTCACTACAGTCATGTGTTCACATCCACAGGAACCACATGGGTTAGCCTACTCTATACAGTATTTACAACCTTACTAGTGTTCATTTCACAGACGGTTCATCTACTTATTGACATTATTTACACATTACTATGTCTGTTTCACTCACTATGTTATTTAGTCACTACAGTCATGTGTTCACATCCACAGGAACCACATGGGTTAGCCTACTCTATACAGTATTTACAACCTTACTAGTGTTCATTTCACAAATGGTTCATCTACTTATTGACATTATTTACACATTACTATGTCTGTTTCAGTCACTATGTTATTTAGTCACTACAGTAATGTGTTCACATCCACAGGAACCAAATGGGTTAGCCTACTCTATACAGTATTTACAACCTTACTAGTGTTCATTTCACAGATGGTTCATCTACTTATTGACATTATTTACACATTACTATGTCTGTTTCAGTCACTATGTTATTTAGTCACTACAGTAATGTGTTCACATCCACAGGAACCACATGGGTTAGCCTACTCTATACAGTATTTACAACCTTACTAGTGTTCACTTCACAGATGCTTCATCTACTTATTGACATTATTTACACTTTACTATGTGTGTTTCAGTCACTATGTTATTTAGTCACTACAGTAATGTGTTCACATCCACAGGAACCACATGGGTTAACCTACTCTATACAGTATTTACAACCTTACTAGTGTTCACTTCACAGATGCTTCATCTACTTATTGACATTATTTACACATTACTATGTGTGTTTCAGTCACTATGTTATTTAGTCACTACAGTCATGTGTTCACATCCACAGGAACCACATGGGTTAGCCTACTCTATACAGTATTTACAACCTTACTAGTGTTCACTTCACAGATGCTTCATCTACTTATTGACATTATTTACACTTTACTATGTCTGTTTCAGTCACTATGTTATTTAGTCACTACAGTAGTTGTGTTTAAAGTCATATCCAACAATTGACAGAACTTTTTATTGTCGATATCAACTACTGAGTTTCGTTTTTTAATGATTTCTGCTGGATTTTTTTCAATGAAAAAAATGTGCCTTGGTTGAAAAAAGGTTGAAAAACACTGGTCTACATAACATGTGATGGTGGTCCTTTGGTCAAAATGTTGCATAGATGATGTTTTACACATCATCTTCAAGCTGGTCTTATGTATGTGCCTCCACTTCGACAGCGTCTTCTCCCCGTCACCTTTGTTGTAGTTTTTAGCACTTTTCTTTTGAGTCTACTGACAGATACAAGTTAGATATCAGAGGCGATTGCTCTCAGACTGTTCCCCTAAAATGTCAACAAAAATAAGTGATGAAATATATAGTGTTGTGTGTACATGTTATTGACTAAATATATAGTGTTGTGTGTACATGTTATTGACTAAATATATAGTGTTGTGTGTACATGTTATTGACTCAATATATAGTGTTGTGTGTACATGTTATTGACTCAATATATAGTCTTGTGTGTACATGTTATTGACTAAATATATAGTGTTGTGTGTACATGTTATTGACTAAATATATAGTGTTGTGTGTACATGTTATTGACTAAATATATAGTGTTGTGTGTACATGTTATTGACTCAATATATAGTGTTGTGTGTACATGTTATTGACTAAATATATAGTGTTGTGTGTACATGTTATTGACTAAATATATAGTGTTGTGTGTACATGTTATTGACTAAATATATAGTGTTGTGTGTACATGTTATTGACTCAATATATAGTGTTGTGTGTACATGTTATTGACTCAATATATAGTGTTGTGTGTACATGTTATTGACTCAATATATAGTGTTGTGTGTACATGTTATTGACTAAATATATAGTGTTGTGTGTACATGTTATTGACTAAATATATAGTGTTGTGTGTACATGTTATTGACTCAATATATAGTGTTGTGTGTACATGTTATTGACTCAATATATAGTGTTGTGTGTACATGTTATTGACTCAATATATAGTGTTGTGTGTACATGTTATTGTGTAACTATGCGCTACAACGTGCTCTTTTGTTCAGAATCAGCTTCTTATGACTGGCAGCTTCACGGTGCTTTAAGCCAAACGAGACGAGTCATTGGATAAATGCGTCCATGGGGGTCTATGGGGGTCTATGGGGGTCTATGGGGCAGTGGGCTGGCCTTCCATGTCTTCCTTTGAGCGATATTTCCCGCATCTACTTTGTTTTAGCAATCCAGAATATTTCAGTTGTTCTTATCCTTCTTGGTGGGGACATTGTCGATTGTCAAGTCAAGTTCGGATGTACTTTGTGGATGCCGTCTTTGCTCCACAGTAAGTCTTTGCTGTCGTCCAGCATTCTGTTTTTGTTTACTTCGTAGCCAGTTCAGTTTTAGTTTCGTTCTGCATAGCCTTCCCTAAGCTTCAATGCCTTTTCTTAGGGGCACTCACCTTTTGTTTATTTTTGGTTTAAGCCAGTGGTTCTCAAACTTTTTTTTGTCATCCCCCACTTTGGACAAGCGGGAGTTTTCAAGCCCCACCTGCCCCCATCGCCCCAACAGAGCGCTAATGCCAAGCTTTAACATTTTCAAATTTATTGAACATCAAGTTGTATACATTCAAACTCAATAACATAAAATAACATCAAGTTCAATAATAAATAAAATAACTGTGCAGCTGTGGTATAACTTGCATCAAGTTCAATAATAAATAAAATAACTTCCATCCAGTTCAATAATAAATAAAACAAATGTGTTATAACTTGCATCAAGTTCAATAATAAATCAAAAAAGTGGTATAACTTGCATCAAGTTCAATAATAAATCAAAAAAAGTGTTATAACTTGCATCACGTTCAATAATAAATCAAAAAAAGTGTTATAACTTGCATCAAGTTCAATAATAAATCAAATACAAGTGTTATAACTTGCATCAAGTTCAATAATAAATCAAAAAAAGTGTTATAACTTGCATCAAGTTCAATAATAAATCAAAAAAGTGGTATAACTTGCATCAAGTTCAATAATAAATCAAAAAAAGTGTTATAACTTGCATCACGTTCAATAATAAATCAAAAAAAGTGTTATAACTTGCATCAAGTTCAATAATAAATCAAATAAAAATGTTATAACTTGCATCAAGTTCAATAATAAATCAAAAAAAGTGTTATAACTTGCATCAAGTTCAATATTATAATATTAATATTATATAATATTATATATATTATATTATGTATATTATATTATATTATATATATATATATTATAATATTATAATATTATAATATTATATTAATATTAATATAAAGCCTACAGTAAAAATAAATACCGGTAATTTCCATTTATTTATATAGCGGATTTCACAGACAGAATCACAAAGTGATTTACAGTGTGTATAGAAAATGAAAGTATAGTAAAAAAAATAATCTAAGAATATAATAATAAAAAAATAAAGTAAAGTGAAATTTCCTCCCGTTCCTCGCGCCCCACCTGTCATGTCTCTATTCCCCACCAGTGGGGCGCGCCCCACACTTTGAGAAACGCTGGTTTAAGCATTAGACACCTTTTTACCTGCACACTGCCTACCGCTGTTTCCAACATATACAAAGCAATTAACTACCTGCTGCCACCTACTGATATGGAAGAAGTATTACACGGTTACTCTGCCGAGCTCTAGACAGCACCGACACTCAACAACAACACATCATTTGCAGACTATAATTACCGCTTTGCAAAAAAAATATTTTTAGCCCAAATAGGTGAAATTAGACAATCTCCCACCGCCAGTGTTGGGACTAACGCGTTACAAAGTAACGCCGTTACTATCGGCGGTAACTAGTAATCTAACGCGTTATTTTTTATATTCAGTAACTCAGTTACCGTTACTACATGATGCGTTACTGCGTTATTTTGCGTTATTTTTTATGTCGTATCGGCTAGAAACTGAGAAGATCTGAGTGTTGCAGCGCTGCTGAAGAGGCGACAAAAAAGAGGCGCGCCGCGCGCTGTCTGGGTGTACGTGTGTGTGTGTGTGTGTGTGTGTGTGGGAGGGGGCGTGTCTGTGTCTACTATCAAGACGTCATGGCGAACCCCGAAGCAGAGTTTCTTAAAATGGAGATATTTTCAGGACGTTTCTTTTATCGACCACAAAGAAAAGAACATTTTAGTTGAATGTAAGTTTCAAATATGCTGAAACAGCTACAAAAGCAACATGCTTCGACGAAGCTAGTAAAGAGACACACACTTCACCTCCACCTCCAACAGCGGCTGGATTTTAATGAGGCACTGCACACTGAAGGTACACACACTCTGTCAATTCTCTTATATACTCTTTCATTTTAGACTTTTAGAGTGTTTGATTATCACATCACTCTAAATAATAATAATAATAATAACTGAGATTTATATAGCGCTTTTCTAAGTACCCAAAGTACGCTTTACATGTAGAACCCATCAATCATTCACACCTGGTGGTGGTAAGCTACTTTCATAGCCACAGCTGCCCTGGGGTAGACTGACGGAAATGTTTAGACTATAAAGTTCACAAACCTAAAGAGGGATACTAGTGGGCCAGGCTAATATTTCCTTTTCTCTAAACTAAGTGGGGAAATGTGTAGAGTGTTCTGGGCTTCAGACATGATTTTATTTCAGAATTCCTTGAGATAAAAAAACGCCTGGTTAGGCTTTATGTATGTAGTGTGTACCTTTCTTGTTTTACAGCTATGTTGTTATTATGCTGTTTGTTATTTATGTATGTTAAGTTGCAGCTATTTAAAATAGTTTTGTCAATTTGTTCTGGTCTGAAACAAATTGGCCCTTTAAAACATATCTTTGTCTTTGTGTGTTGTATGTAGAGCACATGGCTTAGCAGAGTTCAGTGATGCAAATGTATGTCAAGTTGATCAACACGTTGTATTATTCTCCAGTGCAATAACAGTACTAAAATGAAGGCTAAAAGGGCATTAAATGGGGCCTTAAAAAAATTTAAAAAAAATATATAAGTAACTAAATAGTTACTTTTCACAGTAACGCATTACTTTTTGGTTGAAGTAACTGAGTTAGTAACTGAGTTACTTTTGAAATAAAGTAACTAGTAACTGTAACTAGTTACTGGTTTTCAGTAACTAACCCAACACTGCCCACCGCACACCAGACACACTGGTCCAGAAAATACGGTACTATGAACTTGGCCGTGTAAGTGCGTAAGTAAAATATACTGTAATCAGGAGTACGGTGCTAATATATGTTAACAAAACAAAGAAAAGACAGCAAATAAATACTAAATAAGACAAGTGTGTTGCAGCATCATTTGTGTGGCGTCAACACTCCAATTAAAGGTGCAGTTTGCACGTTTCCCACGCCGCCACCAACAGTTGACGTGGTGTGTGTTCCCATTTAACAAGTGCATGTTTGTCACAATTAGCAGGTGCAATTTGTAATAGCCTGAATTAAATGATTGGCTCACGCAAACATTCACAAAAGAGTGAATCAGTGAAATTATAGTCTTTTCCAAACAATGTCGTTGTACCATAACATGATTATTGTGTGTGTGTGTGTGTGTGTGTGTGTGTGTGTGTGTGTGTGTGTGTGTGTGTGTGTGTGTGTGTGTGTGTGTGTGTGTGTGTGTGTGTACACTCTTAGAAATAAGGGTTCTAAAAGGGTTCTTCTACAAGGGCTGAGGTTCTAACTGGAACCATTTGCTTCTGAAAAACCCTTTCCCGAAGAAAGGGTTTTTCAAGGGTTCTTGGTAACGCTAATGGTTCCAGTAAGAACCATTTTGATCCAGAGAACCCTTTAAAACCCCTTTTCTGAATAATTGGTTTTAAAAGGGTTCTCACTAACACTAAGGGTTCCAGTAAGAACTATTTTGATCCAGAGAACCGTTTTTGGAAGAAAGAGTTCTTCAGGGATTGTTGAAAGCATGGGTAAGATCCTGTGTCACCAGGGACATACTTCCTGATAACATTTGCCAATAATGGTGCCTATCTTTAAATAAATGTTTTTCTCATTAAAATGTTTTGAATGTTTGTTCAATGTCAACATGATAAATGACCACAATATAATATGAACTAAACTGATCTGTACAATACAATATGGTTCTTTATAGAACCCTCAGAAGACAAGACGGTTATCGGTGAAAACCTTTGAAAAGGGATGTTTTTAGAACCCCCTGTGTCAGGTCTAGATGAAACCCTTGAAACATGAAAGAGTTCTTTGTGGAACTCCCTGTGTGGGTTCTAGATGAAACCCTTGAAACATGAAAGGGTTCTTAGTGGAACTCCCTGCATGGGTTCTAGATGAAACCCTTGACAAACGAAAGGGTTCTTAGTGGAACTCCCTGTGTGGGTTCTAGATGAAACCCTTGAAATACGAAAGGGTTCTTAGTGGAACTCCCTGCGTGGGTTCTAGATGAAAGTCTTGAAATACAAAAGGGTTCTTAGTGGAACTCCCTGCGTGGGTTCTAGATGAAAGTCTTGAAATACAAAAGGGTTCTTAGTGGAACTCCCTGTGTGGGTTCTAGATGAAACCCTTGAAATACGAAAGGGTTCTTAGTGGAACTCCCTGTGTGGGTTCTAGATGAAACCCTTGAAACATGAAAGGGTTCTTAGTGGAACTCCCTGCATAGGTTCTAGATGAAACCCTTGACAAACGAAAGGGTTCTTAGTGGAACTCCCTGTGTGGGTTCTAGATGAAACCCTTGAAATACGAAAGGGTTCTTAGTGGAACTCCCTGCGTGGGTTCTAGATGAAAGTCTTGAAATACAAAAGGGTTCTTAGTGGAACTCCCTGCGTGGGTTCAAGATGAAAGTCTTGAAATACAAAAGGGTTCTTAGTGGAACTCCCTGTGTAGGTTCTAGATGAAACCCTTGAAATACGAAAGGGTTCTTAGTGGAACTCCCTGTGTGGGTTCTAGATGAAACCCTTGAAACATGAAAGGGTTCTTAGTGGAACTCCCTGCGTGGGTTCTTTGTAGAACCTCTCATGGGGGGGTTCTGGGTGGAACCTTACACACACAGTTCTAGGTAGAACCCTCCAAAAGGGTTCCAGGTGGAACCTTTATAAAAAGGTTCTACCTGGAGCCAAAAAGGGTTCTCCTATGAGGACGAGCCGAAGAACCTTATATGGTTCTACTTAGCACTTTTATTTCTAAGAGTGTACATGCTTGTAGTGTGTTGAATAGCGAGCGCCGTGTCTGCGGCAAACAGCACCTTTGTAGAGTCAGTGGTAGCCGCCAGGTGTGCAGTCTACAAGAGCAAATAACCATCAGGGTGTGTATTATTAGAAGGCATGTGAGGGTGTGTATTATTGAAGGCATGTGAGCTCCATTTGAGGAAAAACGGGGGAAAACTGATGTAAAAAAAAAAAAAGAGGAAAATGGTCAAAAAGTGGCCCTGAAAGAACATTTTGAAAATGAAGACGATATTTCCTGCACGTGTGTGCATTTCTACGCTATATTTGACCTTTAGATTTATCTCTTTTGGCTGTCTTTCTGACACGTACACGTCTCATGTATTGTACCAAACACTTTGTAGGTATTTTACTAGAATTTACCAACATTATTATCATGTAAAAGTCTATAACATGCATGCAAAGAAGTCAGAAAACTTATTTGACAACGCTATCCTGTAGCCACGCCCCCTCTGGTAATATATCATGTAGCCACGCCTCCTCTGGTAATATATCATGTAGCCACGCCCCCTCTGGTAATATATCATGTAGCCACGCCCCCTCTGGTAATATACTTCCGGTGTTGTGACCTCTGTTTACATGAAAAATAGACCTTCTCGCAGGAAACGGAGGCAACAAATTGTTACGCTTCCATCCTGGCTTTTTGTCAGATTATAATCTTCTACATAATTTAAATGACATGGGATTAAATTAAATTACATTACATTAAATTTAAAGAAATTAAAGAAATGAATGTCGTTTGATTTAATTTAATTTATATTAAATGTAATTAAATTAATTGTATTTTAATTTAATGTAATTTAATTTAATTTAGTTTAATTTAATTTAATTTATCCATCCATCCAATTTTCTACCGCTTGTCTCTTTATTTAATTGAATTGAATTTAAATTAAATTAAATTAATTGTATTTTAATTAAATGTAATTACATTTTTTTATGTAATTTAATTTGATTTAATTTAATTTGATTTAACTTAGTTTAATTTAATTTAATTTAATTTATCCATCCATCCATTTCCTACCGCTTGTCCCTTTATTTAATTGAATTGAATTTAAATTAAATTAATTGTATTTTAGTTTAATGTAATTACATTTTTTTAATGTCATGTAATGTAATTTAATTTAACTTAATTTAGTTTAATTTAATTCAATTTAATTTATCCATCAATCCATTTTCTACTGCATGTCCCTTTATTTAATTGACTTTAATTCATTAAATGAATTACATTAATTTAATTTAATGAGATTAAAAGGAACTCTGATGAATCCCTCTTGACTAGTTTTATTGATTATTGACTATTTTATTGATTATGGGACAAGCAGTAGAAAATGGATGAATGTTACTTTCCCGTCACTTGTTGTTTGTCCTTGGTACACTAATATGTATATTATAGGCCACTGGTTCTTTGTTTTATTTTTGCTCAAATATAAATCTATTTTCATATTGCTCTTTTTATCTTTGGTATGAACATTATTATGTAAACTCCAAGTTAGTGTTTTTGTTTGTTTTTTGTTGCTATTATTGTATTACATTTTATTATTGATCATGTTGTACTGCATTGTAATCTTTTGTTTTGTGATTGTGTGATGGTTTATTTTGCCTGGACCCCAGGGAGAATAGTCTCCGCTAATGGGGATCCTTAATAAACTAAACTAAACTCAGGGAGAGGAAGGTTCTAGTAGCAGCAACAGGTTAATGTCATGACTTGATCTTGGGTGTTTGCTTTTCCGGGATGCAACGGAAAGTTGGCACGGGCGAGACGGGAATGAAGGTACATGATTTATTTAAAGACTATAAATACAAAAAAAAGATCAAACAAAAAGCGCACACAGTGGCGGAGAATAAACTATGAAATCAAAAGACTATAGCAAAAAAGTACAAATGAAAAGCACGCACAGTGGCGGAGAACAAACTATAAAAAACAAAAAGACTATAAACATGGAACAAAAACTGACTTGGCTTGGACAAAAATAGTTGCATGAAGAATGGACATGGAAAGAATGGACAGAGCATAAATGTGGTGAGGTCGTCAGGACCAGGCCGGCCCTAACCAATCTGGCGCCCTAGGCAAGATTTTAGGTGGCGCCCCCCCCACATCGGCAGTGAAGTGTATATACTCACAAGAAACCGAATAGCTTTGTCTTTGACCTTTTTTTTTAACTTACAACTATACCTAATATATAAAGGGGTGGAAAAGTGACTATTACCTGCAGGGCAAACATTAGCTAACCAGAAGGCAATAACAATGTAAACAAAAAACACCTGCTTAAAAGATCTAATACAAATGTCCCTGAGGAATGTAAGGTGGGAGTACTGTAATTACCTAACGTTACATTATTATTTTCCATAACAATTTAGACCCTCCACAATATTAACCCGACGTTAAAACAGAACTAGCTGTTTACTGATTAGCAATTGCCGAATCATGTAAAATTAGCTTAATGCTAAAAAGCCAGGTTACTATCACATTCTGTAACAGACAAATAATTTCATGTAGGCTAACGTTACCTACCTGCTACCTGTCTTTTTCTCGTTTCTCCTCTTCTTTTCTCTTTTTTCTTCCCAGGGCACCTGACAGTTTTGGCCGTTTTGACATCTTGTGTTTATTTTTTGATGTGGTGACGTCCACAAAAAGAGTCATGATATGGGAAGGGAGGGGGCGCACCGTGCGGGGGAAGGGGGGGGGGGGGGGGGGGGCGTAATGTTGTAACAAATAATATTTCTATTAAATAGGCTTTACTTTGCATTTTAATTAACGTGGGATTATTTTTTGTATTTAGAAATAATAGTACCAACTTTTTTTTTTTTTCTCCAACATTTTTGGCACTGGCGTGATGGACGGCGCCCTTAGCATTTGCCTATACGGCCTATGCCACGGGCCGGCCCTGGTCAGGACGAACAGAAAATGAATGAACTTAAATACTATGGACATGATTAGTGAAAGCAGGTGCGTGACTCAAGACGTGAAACAGGTGCGTGACGTGACAGGTGAAAACTAATGGTTGCTATGGTGACAAACAAGAGTGCACAATGAGTCCAAACGTGGAACAGGTGAAACTAATGGGTAATCATGCAAACAAGACAAGGGAGTGAAAAGCCAGAAACTAAACAAAACATGACTTAAAACAAAACATGATTACACAGACATGACAGTTAAAAAGTATACAAAAGAGCACAGCCATTAATTGTCAATAAATGACCCAGGAATGATCAGTGTCAGAGCTTGGTCCGCATTGCCGGCAGTAAGTCGGACACGTTTCCAGTGAGGGTTGGACTCCGCCAAGGCTGCCCTTTGTCACCGATTCTGTTCATAACTTTTATGGACAGAATTTCTAGGCGCAGTCAAGGCGTTGAGGGGATCTGGTTTGGTGGCTGCAGGATTAGGTCTCTGCTTTTTGCAGATGATGTGGTCCTGATGGCTTCATCTGGCCAGGATCTTCAGCTCTCGCTGGATCGGTTCGCAGCCGAGTGTGAAGCGACTGGGATGAGAATCAGCACCTCCAAGTCCGAGTCCATGGTTCTCGCCCGGAAAAGGGTGGAATGCCATCTTCGGGTTGGGGAGGAGATCTTGCCCCAAGTGGAGGAGTTCAAGTACCTCGGAGTCTTGTTCACGAGTGAGGGAAGAGTGGATCGTGAGATCGACAGGCGGATCGGTGCGGCATCTTCAGTAATGCGGACGCTGTATCGATCCGTTGTGGTGAAGAAGGAGCTGAGCCGGAAGGCAAAGCTCTCAATTTACCGGTCGATCTACGTTCCCATCCTCACCTATGGTCATGAGCTTTGGGTTATGACCGAAAGGACAAGATCACGGGTACAAGCGGCCGAAATGAGTTTCCTCCGCCGGGTGGCGGGGCTCTCCCTTAGAGATAGGGTGAGAAGCTCTGTCATCCGGGGGGAGCTCAAAGTAAAGCCGCTGCTCCTCCACATGGAGAGGAGCCAGATGAGGTGGTTCGGGCATCTGGTCAGGATGCCACCCGATCGCCTCCCTCGGGAGGTGTTTAGGGCACGTCCGACCGGTAGGAGGCCACGGGGAAGACCCAGGACACGTTGGGAAGACTATGTCTCCCGGCTGGCCTGGGAACGCCTCGGGATCCCCCGGGAGGAGCTGGACGAAGTGGCTGGGGAGAGGGAAGTCTGGGCTTCCCTGCTTAGGCTGCTGCCCCCGCGACCCGACCTCTGATAAGCGGAAGAAGATGGATGGATGGATGGATGGAATGATTTGTTTCCTTCCACTTTCTCATACACTCCAAATCATTATTAAATTTTCCAAAATAATATTTGGCTCTTTGCGCTGGAGGTAAACACACGGCCAAGTTTATGGTATTGCTGGGGATCAACTTCTCACAGCTCCTCCACTTCAACTAAAATGTGAGGTCCTCCAAGGCCCAGGAGAGAGTGTGCTGTGGTAAAAGAGGTCCTCCAAGGCCCAGGAGAGAGTGTGCTGTGGTAAAAGAGGTCCTCCAAGGCTCAGAAGAGAGTGTATTGTGGTAAAAGAGGTCCTCCAAGGCCCAGGAGAGAGTGTGCTGTAGAAAAGAGGTCCTCCAAGGCCCAGGAAAAGAGCCAGAAGGCGAGCTCAGACCAAACAAGCTGCGCTGCATGACAATGAGGAGACCATTCAATTAGCCTGGCTTTATGTTGATTACCTGAGACAGGCCAGTAACTCGCTTTTTTTTTTTTTTTTGCTGATTAAAAGTAAGGCAAAGGAGAAGCCGTCCGGATGTGGCGGCGTTGTAATTTAAAGGACAGGCAAGGTCATTGCCTTCTAGGGGGGGGGAAATGGTTGTTGACCAGCTGCTAATTGGAAGTAAATAGAAACACAGTCAGAGTCTCACATCTGCATGGGAGGTGTGATTAATGACCTCTGAATGACATCACCACACACGGGCTAATTAATGACCTCTGAATGACATCACCACACACGGGCTAATCAGAGGGTCAGGGTTCTGTGCCGCTCTGCCAAATGTGGACAGTTAGGGTGCGACGGTACGCTGTGAGGTCACCTTTGGGTCATGTTGGCTGCAGTAAGGGAACAACATGAAAAACATAAAACTGATGGATTTTTAAGTATATTTTTGGATTTTTTTTTTATTTAAAAAAAAATAAAACATTAAATACGGCAAATTGCAAGCAGTAATTCTCATTAGATTTTCTTCATATATATATGTATATATATATATAGATATATATATATATATCCATCCATCCATCCATCTTCTTCCGCTTATCCGAGGTCGGGTCGTGGGGGCAGCAGCCTAAGCAGGGAAGCCCAGACTTCCCTCTCCCCAGCCACTTCGTCCAGCTCCTCCCGGGGGATCCCGAGGCGTTCCCAGGCCAGCCGGGAGAGATAGTCTTCCCAGCGTGTCCTGGGTCTTCCCCGTGGCCTCCTACCGGTCGGACGTGCCCGAAACACCTTACTAGGGAGGCGTTCGGGTGGCATCCTGACCAGATGCCCGAACCACCTCATCTGGCTCCTCTCCATGTGGAGGAGCAGCGGCTTTACTTTGAGCTCCCCCCGGATGGCAGAGCTTCTCACCCTATCTCTAAGGGAGAGCCCCGCCACCCGGCGGGGGAAACTCATTTCGGCCGCTTGTACCCGTGATCTTGTCCTTTCGGTCATGACCCAAAGCTCATGACCATAGGTGAGGATGGGAACGTAGATCGACCGGTAAATCGAGAGCTTTGCCTTCCGGCTCAGCTCCTTCTTCACCACAACGGATCGATACAGCGTCCGCATTACTGAAGACGCCGCACCGATCCGCCTGTCGATCTCACGATCCACTCTTCCCCCACTCGTGAACAAGACTCCGAGGTACTTGAACTCAACCACTTGGGGCAAGATCTCCTCCCCAACCCGGAGATGGCACTCCACCCTTTTCCGGGCGAGAACCATGGACTCGGACTTGGAGGTGCTGATTCCCATCCCAGTCGCTTCACAATCGGCTGCGAACCGATCCAGTGAGAGCTGAAGATCTTGGCCGGAGGAAGCCATCAGGACCACATCATCTGCAAATAGCAGAGACCTAATCCTGCAGCCACCAAACCAGATCCCCTCAACGCCCTGACTGCGCCTAGAAATTATGTCCATAAAAGTTATGAACAGAATGGGTGACAAAGGGCAGCCTTGGCGGAGTCCAACCCTCACTGGAAACGTGTCCGACTTACTGCCGGCAATGCGGACCAAGCTCTGGCACTGATCATACAGGGAGCTAACTGCCACAATAAGACAGTCCGTTACCCCATACTCTCTGAGCACTCCCCACAGGACTTCCCGAGGGACACGGTCGAATGCCTTCTCCAAGTCCACAAAACACATGTAGACTGGTTGGGCAAACTCCCATGCACCCTCAAGGACCCTGCCGAGAGTATAGAGCTGGTCCACAATTCCACGACCAGGACGAAAACCACACTGTTCCTCCTGAATCCGAGGTTCGACTATCCGGCGTATGTATATATATATATATATATATTAGGGCTGCGAATCTTTGGGTGTCCCACGATTCGATTCAAAATCGATTCTTGGGGTCAGGATTCGATTCAAAAACATTTTTTTTTTTCAATTCAACACGATTCTTGATTCAAAAAGGATATTTTCCCGATTCAAAAGGATTGTCTATTCATTCAATACATAGGATTTCAGCAGGATCTACCCCAGTCTGCTGACATGCAAGCAGAGTAAAAAGCTTTTATAATTGTAAAGGACAATGTTTTATCAACTGATTGCAATAATGTAAATTTGTTTTAACTATTAAATGAAGCAAAAATATGACTTATTTGATCTTTGTGAAAATATTGGACACATTGTGTTGTCAAGCTTATGAGATGCGATGCAAGTGTAAGCCACTGTGACACTATTGTTCTTTTTTTTTTTCTATAAATGTCTAATGATAATGTCAATGAGGGATTTTTAATCACTGCTATGTTGAAATTGCAACTAATATTGATACTGTTGTTGATAATATTCATTTTTGTTTCACTACTTTTGGTTTGTTCTATGTGGTGTTTGTGTCTCCTCTCAATTGCTCTGTTTATGGCACTTCTGAGTGTTGCTGGGTCGGGTTTACTTTTAGAATTGGATTGCATTGTTATGGTACTGCTGTGTATTGTTTTGTTGGATTGATTAATTAAAAAAAAAAAAAAGGAAAAAAAAATATGAAAAAAATCGATTTTCTAAAAATGAGAATCGATTCTGAATTGCACACGAGAGAATCGGGATTCGAATTCGAATCGATTTTTTCCCACACCCCTAATATATATATATATATATATATATATATATATATATATATATATATATATATATATATATATATATATATATATATATATATATACACAATATATATATGTATATATATATATATATATACATATAAATGTGTATATGTGTATACACAGTATATACATATACTGTGTATATGTATATACATATATGTGTATATATATATTTATATATATATATATATATATATATATATATATATATATATATATATATATATATATATATATATATATATATATATATATATATATATATATATATAAACTTCTTTGTCACGTGTTGCTGGCATCAAATTCTAAAGTTAATGATTATTTGCACAAAAAAAATGTTTATGAGTTTGAACATCAAATATGTTGTCTTTGTAGCATATTCAACTGAATATGGGTTGAAAATGATTTGCAAATCATTGTATTCCGTTTATATTTACATCTAACACAATTTCCCAACTCATATAGAAACGGGGTTTGTATATATATATATATATATATATATATATATATATATATATATATATATATATATATATATATATATATATATATATATATATATATATATATATTGACTGCGTGGGTTCCCTCCGGGTACTTCGGCTTCCTCCCACCTCCAAAGACATGCACCTGGGGATAGGCCCCTCCCACTTCCAAAGACATGCACCTGGGGATAGGTTGATTGTCAACACTAAATGGTCCCTAGTGTGTGAATGTGAGTGTGAATGTTGTCTGTCTATCTGTGTTGGCCCTGCGATGAGGTGGCGACTTGTCCAGGGTGTACACCGCCTTCCGCCCGATTGTATCTGAGATAGGCTCCAGCGCTCCCCGCAACCCCGAAGGGAATAAGCGGTAGAAAATGGATGGATATATATGTGTGTGTGTTTATACCTGTGTATATATATATATATATATATATATATATATGTGTATATGTATGTAAATCCTGTATATGTATATATGCATTCATATATACATCATATATATTGAATATGTATATTACATATATAATAAATATTGTACATATATTGTAAATATATACATATTGCACATGGAGACAACATTCATACACCAAAGCACATTATTATTCAGTCTGGTTTGTAAACCAAAAGGTTTGCAGAGTGAGTGGGTCTTAATAACCACTCATGTGTCACATGTGTCTTAGTTTGTGTAAAGACAAGTGCAACAGTAACAGTTTGAATTCATATTTCATTGTTAGGAAGTGAAAGTTCCTCATTGCTGGAAGTTCCCTAACTCTGCTGAGCAAACAGGAGATTGTGTTTTCAAGCTCTGGCTTCTCCTTGGCACTATTTCTGCATTTGTGTCATATTGCCACGCAGGTGCGCTCGCTGTCGCTCACTTAATGCCTTCCCTCGGGTACGCCTGCAATACTTCAGTGGAAAATAAGTCAAATTGCAAATGCATTTCCAGCGACGGTGCGGTCGCATGCCCTTCACTGCCGCTGAGTCTCCATTTGGAGGCGGTCAGCTTTGCGTCTCGTTGATCCTCTGAAAGGATGGCGCCGCCGTGATTGTCTGCTCTTAGAAATCATAGCAGGTGTTTGTCGCCGCGCTGCCATTGTCGCCATAATGGGATAATGGCTGCCATTAAGTCGCCTTCTGAAGGCCACACAAGGCTTTGGCGACAGCAGAGAGAAAGTGCTGGAAAACGCCGGATTTAAATCAAGACGACACCAAACGTTCTTTTTTTTCTGGCGAGGGATTACAAATATTCGCTGGACTACGTACATATTAAGGCGGTTTTCTCCAAGTTTAAGGGAAGTACCTTCAGTTTTTTGATAAAGGGCTTAAAGTGCTAGGAATAAGAGTTATTTTGTGAGGAACTCGCATGGCTGCAGTTTTTGAGACCCCAAGATGCAGGAACCAGGAGGGAAAAACCCCCCGGAAAGTTCAGTCAAGGGAGGTCGGAGGGAGGACACGGCAGAGGGTCGCCAGGCCAAGTGTCCCCGCAGCCAGCGAGGGAGAGTCAGGTGGCGACGATGCGTTGAAAGCCGCTGTATCTGGCGAGGCGGGCGACCACGGAACGGCCACATCGGTGGCCGACGAGGAGGCAGAAGTGAGTGGTACCGGAGCACCAGCAGCCTTAAAGGTCCATGCCCGGGTCCTCCGCTTGCTGTCGATAGCGCGGAGGAAGTCCATCAGACGGCCACTCTCTTGGCGGAGGAAGAGAAAGTCGCGTGGCTGGCGGCAATGACAACGATGACAGTCGACGATGATGACTACGTCGTGGGCGGAGTTGGCGACAATGAAGACGGCGGCGCCCTGCGAAAACCCGCCAGAGATGATGTTGTCGTGGGTGGATCCGCTGCCAGCCGTTCTATTTTTCTGGCGAGGGATTACAAATATTCGCTGGACTACGTACATTTAAAGGCGGTTTTCTCCAAGTTTAAGGGAAGTACCTTCAGTTTTTTGATAAAGGGCTTAAAGTGCTAGGAATAAGAGTTATTTTGTGAGGAACTCGCATGGCTGCAGTTTTTGAGACCCCAAGATGCAGGAACCAGGAGGGAAAAACCCCCCGGAAAGTTCAGTCAAGGGAGGTCGGAGGGAGGACATGGCGGAGGGTCGCCAGGCCAAGTGTCCCCGCAGCCAGCGAGGGAGAGTCAGGTGGCGACGATGCGTTGAAAGCCGCTGTATCTGGCGAGGCGGGCGACCACGGAACGGCCACATCGGTGGCCGACGAGGAGGCAGAAGTGAGTGGTACCGGAGCACCAGCAGCCTTAAAGGTCCATGCCCGGGTCCTCCGCTTGCTGTCGATAGCGCGGAGGAAGTCCATCAGACGGCCACTCTCTTAGCGGCGGAAGAGAAAGTCGCGTGGCCGGCGGCGATGACAACAATGACAGTCGACGATGATGACTGCGTCGTGGGCGGAGTTGTCGACAATGAAGATGGCGGCGCCCTGCGAAAGCCCGCCAGAGATGATGTTGTCGTGGGTGGATCCACTGCCAGCCGTTCTTTTTTTCTGGCGAGGGATTACAAATATTCGCTGGACTAAGTACATTTAAAGGCGGTTTTCTCCAAGTTTAAGGGAAGTACCTTCAGTTTTTTGATAAAGGGCTTAAAGTGCTAGGAATAAGAGTTATTTTGTGAGGAACTCGCATGGCTGCAGTTTTTGAGACCCCAAAATGCAGGAACCAGGAGGGAAAAAAAAAAACGGAAAGTTCAGTCAAGGGAGGTCGGAGGGAGGACATGGCGGAGGGTCGCCAGGCCAAGTGTCCCCGCAGCAAGCGAGGGAGAGTCAGGTGGCGACGACGCATTGAAAGCCGCTGTATCTGGCGAGGCGGGCGACCACGGAACGGCCACATCGGTGACCGACGAGGAGGCAGAAGTGAGTGGTACCGGTGCACCAGCAGCTGTAAAGGTCCATGCATTCCTCTGCTTGCTGTCGATAGCGTGGAGGAAGTCCATCAGACGACCACTCTCTTGGCGGAGGAAGAGAAAGTCGCGTGGCCGGCGGCGATGACAACGATGACAGTCGACAATGATGACTGCGTCGTGGGCGGAGTTGTCGACAATGAAGATGGCGGCGCCCTGCGAAAGCCCGCCAGAGATGATGTTGTCGTGGGTGGATCCGCTGCCAGCCGTTCTTTTTTTCTGGCGAGGGATTACAAATATTCGCTGGACTACGTACATTTAAAGGCGGTTTTCTCCAAGTTTAAGGGAAGTACCTTCAGTTTTTTGATAAAGGGCTTAAAGTGCTAGGAATAAGAGTTATTTTGTGAGGAACTCGCATGGCTGCAGTTTTTGAGACCCCAAGATGCAGGAACCAGGAGGGGAAAAAAAAACCGGAAAGTTCAGTCAAGGGAGGTCGGAGGGAGGACATGGCGGAGGGTCGCCAGGCCAAGTGTCCCCGCAGCCAGCGAGGTAGAGTCAGGTGGTGACGACGCATTGAAAGCCGCTGTATCTGGCGAGGCGGGCGACCACGGAACGGCCACATCGGTGACCGACGAGGAGGCAGAAGTGAGTGGTACCGGAGCACCAGCAGCTGTAAAGGTCCATGCATTCCTCTGCTTGCTGTCGATAGCGTGGAGGAAGTCCATCAGACGACCACTCTCTTGGCGGAGGAAGAGAAAGTCGCGTGGCCGGCGGTGATGACAACGATGACAGTCGACGATGATGACTGCGTCGTGGGCGGAGTTGTCGACAATGAAGATGGCGGCGCCTTGCGAAAGCCCGCCAGAGATGATGTTGTCGTGGGTGGATCCGCTGCCAGCCGTTCTTTTTTTCTGGCGAGGGATTACAAATATTCGCTGGACTACGTACATTTAAAGGCGGTTTTCTCCAAGTTTAAGGGAAGTACCTTCAGTTTTTTGATAAAGGGCTTAAAGTGCTAGGAATAAGAGTTATTTTGTGAGGAACTCGCATGGCTGCAGTTTTTGAGACCCCAAGATGCAGGAACCAGGAGGGAAAAAAAAACCCGGAAAGTTCAGTCAAGGGAGGTCGGAGGGAGGACATGGCGGAGGGTCGCCAGGCCAAGTGTCCCCGCAGCCAGCGAGGGAGAGTCAGGTGGTGACGACGCATTGAAAACCGCTGTATCTGGCGAGGCGGGCGACCACGGAACGGCCACATCGGTGACCGACGAGGAGGCAGAAGTGAGTGGTACCGGAGCACCAGCAGCTGTAAAGGTCCATGCATTCCTCTGCTTGCTGTCGATAGCGCGGAGGAAGTCCATCAGACGACCACTCTCTTGGCGGAGGAAGAGAAAGTCGCGTGGCCGGCGGCGATGACAACGATGACAGTCGACGATGATGACTGCGTCGTGGGCGGAGTTGTCGACAATGAAGATGGCGGCGCCCTGCGAAAGCCCGCCAGAGATGATGTTGTCGTGGGTGGATCCGCTGCCAGCCAGGAAGATGGCGGCGCCGTGCGGAGTCCCACCGGTGATCAGGGAGATGGCGACGATGATGTCTCCGTGGGAGGAGACAATGGCGAGGATGACAGCGGTGTGTGCTTCACTGCCCCGCTGCCGGTAGTAGCCCCCCCCCCACCCCTTAAATAGGCGGCTGCCAGACGCCGTCCACCACTGGGAGAAGGAGTTCCAGGTTGTCGATGTCCCCCAGTTCAAAAACCCGGGACGGGCGGAAGGGGGCCAGGAGGGGGGGGAAAACGACACGTCCCTCGCCGAGTCCCAGCAGGAGGCCAGGAGGGACATCAGGCGGGTGCTGGCAGGGAGAGCAGCCGGGGTGCCGGTGCTGAAAACAGCCTTGGAGCAGGAACGGGTGCTGGGGGCTCAGCCGGTGTTGGTCGTCGTGGCACCACGACCGGCGTGCGACGCGGTGTGGGAACCGGTGGTCGACGCGCCGGCACAGGCGATCGCCGTGGAGCCGGTACAGGAGGTTGCACAGCAGGCGACGGGGAAGATGGCGGCGGTGGCCTAGCCGGTCAGAGAACCGGAACCGGCGGTCGAGGCGCAGGGAGAAGGTCCGAGCCTGCTGTGGGCTGGGACCGCACAAACCTAGCTTTTAAGTCCTCCACGAATTGTCGGCTGTGCGTCGCCGACAGGGGTTTTTGCGGGGTCACAGTCTGGCTGGAAGATCATGTGAGGAACTGGCATGGCTGCAGTTTTTGAGACCCCAAGATGCAGGAAGTAGAAGACGACGAGAAGATAAGATAAGTTTTATTACTCAAAAAAAAAAGGGAAATGAAGCAGTCTTGCACGTAAGCATTCCAAACATAAAGTGATCTTCATAAATAGGACACGCCGATTGGCAGCAGGTGTGGACCGCCTGCCAATCAACGGCAGGTGAGTGATCAAACAGTGCTCAGAGACAAACAGGAAATGGAACAAAATAAGAGCACTGATAAGAAGTAAATACAAAAACAAGGAAACAAACAGAAATGAAGTGACAGATCATCACATCTTTCTTTTTAAGAGTTCACAGACATTAGTTTATTATCGTTTCCGCTCAGTTGTCAACAAAATGAACTATTTTTCATCCACAAATTCATAAATTGACAATTTTACAGGCTGAGATTGAGCACGTATTTCGCCTCAGGGTTCATTTGTTAGCTGGAACAAAAATAAATGAAGACTTGCTTGCACTAACTGACTGACTAGAACACTTTTTGACACAATTGAATGTGTTTGCCTGGAGGGGGCGCTCATTTGAAAGCACATTATTTCTCAATCCAAACAAATTGTTTTTGAGTCCCTTCCTTTTCCACTCCTGCATGCGTTATTGCAAGCTATGTTGCTCGTTCACACATCAGAAGTGAAAACGTGTTTAAGGGGGAGAACGTTCCGTTTTTTTTCAGGGCGACACTCAGCCATAAATGGATTGTTAAAGCCACATTGCTGATTAATATGTGTGAGACGTTATATTATTATAAGGATATGTTTCAAATGATTTAAGCCTTTATCCTGTCCAAATAATGAAAGAGTTGGCCATGTCTAAGGTATTATTTGTTGTTGATTTGATGTTATTGTGCTAAAACCTCTTTCTTGTTTAAAAGCTACATACAATTTGAACTGATATTTATTCATGCACACAATAAATATTAATAAAGTGTTTGGATGTATTCAATAAATCAATGTATTCTTGGTTGCCACAAAGGAATTCAAAGTAATATTTTGATATGCATACATTACTAGAACAACCTTAGGACATGCACATGTGTCCATAGCAAAATGTTATTTTGAATCACTAAGTTGTCATTTGGGGTCGATTTACCCCTTAAACTTCAACACGTAAACAGTAAGTATGTACGTCATTATCATCAAACTTGCCAACCTTGAGACCTCCGATTTCGGGAGGTGGGGGGACGGGGGTGGGGGTGGGCGTGGTCGGGGTGGGACGGGGGCGTGGTTGGGGGCGTGGCTAAAATGGGAGGAGTATATTTACATACATATGGAGTATATTTATATACATATATACATACATTTATATATATATATATATATATATATATATATATACATATATATAAAAATGTATGTATGTATGTATGTATATATATATATATATATATATATATATATATATATATATATATGTCTTAATAAGGTTATCCAAAAAATAGTGCTCGATACCGTAGTAGAGCGCAATATATGTATGTGTGGGAAAAAAAATCACAAGACTACTTCATCTCTACAGGCCTGTTTCATGAGGGGGGGTACCCTCAATCATCAGGAGATTTTAATGGGAGCATTCGCATACCATGGTTTATATAGGGCACAGAGTGGGTGGGTACAGGCTGGTGTAGGGGCGTGGTGATTGGCTCATGTGTTACCTAGGAGGTGTTTCCGTCTATGGCGGCATGCTGATACAATTTCGCTGCGCTTGTTGAGGGATGACAGGTCTGGACGGTATATAATAAACAGTTTCTCTTTCAAGCATAGGTTGCATCTTTTATTACCACTATTGTAAGGTGTGCTGGATGCAAGAATTTGCCATGTTATTGAATATTCAACATTATTGTCTTTGAGGTCCCAAATGTGTTTGCTGAGTTCTGTGGTATTCCGCAGGTTTTGGTTCCTGAAAGAAGCCTTGTGATTGTTCCATCTGGTTTTAAACTCTCCCTCGGTTAATCCTACATATGTGTCGGATGTGTTAATGTCCTTGCGTGTTACCTTAGATTGGTAGACAACTGATGTTTGTAAGCACCCCCCGTTGAGAGGGCAATCAGGTTTCTTGCGGCAGTTGCAGCCTTTGTTGGTTTTGGGGTCGCTCTGTCCGGGGGCCGACGGCTCATTTGCAATTGTTTTGTTGTGGTTTGAGATAATTTGTCGTATATTGTTCATACAGCTGTAGCTCAATTTAATGTTGTTCTTGTTGAATACTCTTCTTAGGGTGTTGCCTTTGGGAAAGTGTTTGTCAATCAGAGTGAGGAATTTGTGGCCAATGTTAGTTGAGACGTTTTTGCTGTATGGGGGGTTGTACCAGATGATGTCGTTTCGTTTTCTGTTCTTTTTTGGCTGGTTTCCTGGCGTGGGTTCATAGGTGAGGGTGAAATTGTATCCGCTTTCATCAAGGGCTTTTTGGTACGGGGGGGTTGCTTGGTCAAATTCAGCTGTTTATTATTTACCGTCCAGACCTGTCATCCCTCAACAAGCGCAGCGAAATTGTAACAGCATGCCGCCATAGACGGAAACACCTCCTAGGTCACACATGAGCCAATCACCACGCCCCTACGCCAGCCTGTACCCACCCACTCTGTGCCCTATATAAACCATGGTATGCGAATGCTCCCATTAAAATCTCCTGATGATTGAGGGTACCCCCCCTCATGAAACAGGCCTGTAGAGATGAAATAGTCTTGTGATTTTTTTTCCCACACATACATATATATATATATATATATATATATATATATATATATATATATATATATATATATATATATATATATATATATATATATATATATATATATAATTTATTTGCCCGATGTAGCCTCCAACCCATAAAAGTTTAAGCAGCCCTGGTCTCGAACATAGAAAAAAGGGAGAGACAATGATAGGATAGTGAATGACAGATAAAATTAAAAACTAAAAATAAGTTTCTCCGCTTGTACGCATTATGGCATATGCACCACAGTGTAGTGTGTCCCCTTAGCCAGCATTGTTAGCCGCCTCTTGCTAGCAGTTTTGTGTTACTATTTATACAGACAAGGGAAAGACGTGTGCTCTTGTCTCATTTTGGGATTGCAGAGTATTGCGGATCAGTTCACCCAACACAAGTTCTTGTTGTCCTTTTTGTGTGAGCTGGAAGCGTTTGGCCCCGTACAAGGCGCCGTGTTCCCAGCATGCTTTGCTTGCTGAGTGACAAGATGGTGGGCAAGCAAACAAACAGTGACATCAGAGACACTCGCTGCCTCTCGTCTGCTGGCTAAATGCGACTGACGGACACTTCTGACAGCTGACGCTTTATGGCTTTTCTTCCCCACCCTCTCAATTTAACCCTGAACATTCCTGGAAGACTCAAAGAATCATTTTGATCATTGGAGGAGTTTGCGTGCGGAGATAAACAAGCGGACCATGTGGATTTCATCGCCTCCGTAATTAAAGACAAGACGAAGGCGATAAGAGGGAGGATGTCACGTCCCCAATGTGTTTGTGACAGCACTCCGTGACGGAATGAAGGAGAGGATTAGAGAAGTGTGGAAGGCAACAGGAGGGGAGGAGTTGAAGAGGAAAGTCTCAGAGGCCCCGAGGTGTCGACTGCATCATGACCTCCCTCGCTGCAGCCCGCGAGCAGCTTGTGTGTGATCAGAGGCCGGGATACCATCCGTCCATCCATCCATCCAGGATACCATGTGCAGAAAAGATATACCTCAGTGGGTTTGACACCTGTGACTGCACGTGTCAAACTCAAGGCCCGGGGGGCCACGTAATGTAACCAATACCGTATCACCAATATGGCTGCTTTTAGGGATAGAATGCAAAACATTAAAAACAAAAAAAGATCATTTATATCGGGGTTCCCCAACCTTTTTTCCACCAGGGACCACTTTAATGTATGCATTGTTTTCACTGACCGGCTTTCTACGTGTGCCAGATAAAAACAGCAACAAAAATGAGCATGAAAAATTTGTCATTGGCTACAATCTAGCACATTAATATTGTATATGTCCATGAATGTGCATTTATTAATGTACTATTACAATGGAGTTGTAATATATATCTATTAACACTCTTATTGGTGTGATTATGAATGTACTATAACAAAGGAGTTGTAATATACATCTATTAACACTCTTATTGGTGTATTTATTAATGTACTATAACAAAGGAGTTGTAATATATATCTGTTAACAATCTGTGTGTTTATTAATGTACTATAACAAATGAGTTGTAATATACATCAATTAACACTCTTATTGGTGTGTTTATTAATGTACTATAACAAAGGAGTTGTAATATATATCTGTTAACAATCTGTGTGTTTATTAATGTACTATAACAAAGGAGTTGTAATATACATCAATTAACAATCTTATTGATGTGTTTATTAATGTACTATAACAAAGGAGTTGTAATATATATATATTTACACTCTTATTGATGTGTTTATTAATGTACTATAACAAAGGAGTTGTAATATATATCTGTTAACAATCTGTGTGTTTATTAATGTACTATAACAAAGGAGTTGTAATATACATCAATTAACACTCTTATTGATGTGTTTATTAATGTACTATAACAAAGGAGTTGTAATATACATCTATTAACAATTTGTGTTTATTAATGTACTATAACAAAGGAGTTGTAATATACATCAATTAACAATCTGTGTGTTTATTAATGTACTATAACAAAGGAGTTGTAATATACATCAATTAACACTCTTATTGGTGTGTTTATTAATGTACTATAACAAAGGAGTTGTAATATACATCTATTAACAATCTTATTGATGTGTTTATTAATGTACTATAACAAAGGAGTTGTAATATACATCAATTAACAATCTGTGTGTTTATTAATGTACTATAACAAAGGAGTTGTAATATACATCAATTAACACTCTTATTGATGTGTTTATTAATGTACTATAACAAAGGAGTTGTAATATACATCTATTAACACTCTTATTACTGTGTTTATTAATGTACTATAACAAAGGAGTTGTAATATACATCTATTAACAATTTGTGTTTATTAATGTACTATAACAAAAGAGGTTGTAATATACATCAATTAACAATCTGTGTGTTTATTAATGTACTATAACAAAGGAGTTGTAATATACATCAATTAACACTCTTATTGATGTGTTTATTAATGTACTATAACAAAGGAGTTGTAATATACATAATTAACAATCTGTTTGTTTATTAATGTACTATAACAAAGGAGTTGTAATATACATCAATTAACAATCTGTGTGTTTATTAATGTACTATAACAAAGGAGTTGTAATATACATCTATTAACAATTTGTGTTTATTAATGTACTATAACAAAGGAGTTGTAATATACATCAATTAACAATCTGTGTGTTTATTAATGTACTATAACAAAGGAGTTGTAATATACATCAATTAACACTCTTATTGATGTGTTTATTAATGTACTATAACAAAGGAGTTGTAATATACATCTATTAACAATTTGTGTTTTTAATGTACTATAACAAAGGAGTTGTAATATACATCAATTAACACTATTATTGATGTGTTTATTAATGTACTATAACAAAGGAGTTGTAATATATATCTATTTACAATCTTATTGATGTGTTTATTAATGTACTATAACAAAGGAGTTGTAATATACATCAATTAACACTATTATTGATGTGTTTATTAATGTACTATAACAAAGGAGTTGTAATATATATCTATTTACACTCTTATTGATGTGTTTATTAATGTACTATAACAAAGGAGTTGTAATATACATCAATTAACACTCTTATTGATGTGTTTATTAATGTACTATAACAAAGGAGTTGTAATATACATCTATTAACAATTTGTGTTTATTAATGTACTATAACAAAGGAGTTGTAATATACATCTATTAACAATCTGTTTGTTTATTAATGTACTATAACAAAGGAGTTGTAATATACATAATTAACAATCTGTGTGTTTATTAATGTACTATAACAAAGGAGTTGTAATATACATCAATTAACACTCTTATTGATGTGTTTATTAATGTACTATAACAAAGGAGTTGTAATATACATCAATTAACAATCTGTGTGTTTATTAATGTACTATAACAAAGGAGTTGTAATATACATCAATTAACACTCTTATTGGTGTGTTTATTAATGTACTATAACAAAGGAGTTGTAATATACATCAATTAACACTCTTATTGGTGTGTTTATTAATGTACTATAACAAAGGAGTTGTAATATACATAATTAACAATCTGTTTGTTTATTAATGTACTATAACAAAGGAGTTGTAATATACATCTATTAACAATTTGTGTTTATTAATGTACTATAACAAAGGAGTTGTAATATACATAATTAACAATCTGTGTGTTTATTAATGTACTATAACAAAGGAGTTGTAATATACATCTATTAACAATTTGTGTTTATTAATGTACTATAACAAAGGAGTTGTAATATACATCAATTAACACTCTTATTGGTGTGTTTATTAATGTACTATAACAAAGGAGTTGTAATATACATCTATTAACAATCTTATTGATGTGTTTATTAATGTACTATAACAAAGGAGTTGTAATATACATAATTAACAATCTGTTTGTTTATTAATGTACTATAACAAAGGAGTTGTAATATACATCTATTAACAATTTGTGTTTATTAATGTACTATAACAAAGGAGTTGTAATATACATAATTAACAATCTGTGTGTTTATTAATGTACTATAACAAAGGAGTTGTAATATACATCAATTAACACTCTTATTGATGTGTTTATTAATGTACTATAACAAAGGAGTTGTAATATACATCTATTAACAATCTGTGTGTTTATTAATGTACTATAACAAAGGAGTTGTAATATACATCAATTAACAATCGTATTGATGTGTTTATTAATGTACTATAACAAAGGAGTTGTAATATACATCAATTAACAATCGTATTGATGTGTTTATTAATGTACTATAACAAAGGAGTTGTAATATACATAATTAACAATCTGTGTGTTTATTAATGTACTATAACAAAGGAGTTGTAATATACATCAATTAACACTCTTATTGATGTGTTTATTAATGTACTATAACAAAGGAGTTGTAATATACATCTATTAACAATTTGTGTTTATTAATGTACTATAACAAAGGAGTTGTAATATACATCAATTAACACTCTTATTGGTGTGTTTATTAATGTACTATAACAAAGGAGTTGTAATATACATCTATTAACAATCTTATTGATGTGTTTATTAATGTACTATAACAAAGGAGTTGTAATATACATAATTAACAATCTGTTTGTTTATTAATGTACTATAACAAAGGAGTTGTAATATACATCTATTAACAATTTGTGTTTATTAATGTACTATAACAAAGGAGTTGTAATATACATAATTAACAATCTGTGTGTTTATTAATGTACTATAACAAAGGAGTTGTAATATACATCAATTAACACTCTTATTGATGTGTTTATTAATGTACTATAACAAAGGAGTTGTAATATACATCTATTAACAATTTGTGTTTATTAATGTACTATAACAAAGGAGTTGTAATATACATCAATTAACACTCTTATTGGTGTGTTTATTAATGTACTATAACAAAGGAGTTGTAATATATATCTGTTAACAATCTGTGTGTTTATTAATGTACTATAACAAAGGAGTTGTAATATACATCAATTAACAATCTGTGTGTTTATTAATGTACTATAACAAAGGAGTTGTAATATACATCTATTAACAATTTGTGTTTATTAAAGTACTATAACAAAGGAGTTGTAATATACATCAATTAACAATCTGTGTGTTTATTAATGTACTATAACAAAGGAGTTGTAATATACATCTATTTACACTCTTATTGATGTGTTTA
>NC_084551.2:63177500-63197500 GCF_033978685.3 Nerophis lumbriciformis | reverse complement strand
GAGACAGAACAGGATCAAACATTACTGGGAGACAGAACATGATCAAACATTACAGGGAGACAGAACAGGATCAAACATTACAGGGAGACATAACAGGATCAAACATTACAGGGAGACAGAACAGGATCAAACATTACAGGGAGACAGAACTGGATCAAACATTACAGGGAGACAGAACAGGATCAAACATTACAGGGAGACAGAACTGGATCAAACATTACAGGGAGACCGAACAGGATCAAACTTTAAAGGGAGACAGAACAGGATCAAACATTACAGGGAGACATAACAGGATCAAACATTACAGGGAGACATAACAGGATCAAACATTACAGGGAGACAGAACAGGATCAAACATTACAGAGAGACAGAACTGGATCAAACATTACAGGGAGACAGAACAGGATCAAACTTTAAAGGGAGACAGAACAGGATCAAACATTACAGGGAGACAGAACAGGATCAAACATTACAGGGAGACAGAACAGGATCAAACATTACAGGGAGACAGAACAGGATCAAACTTTAAAGGGAGACAGAACAGGATCGCTGACGGGTCTGCCAACTTCCGGTGGCCCTTCCAAAAAAAAAAAGAAACAGGTAAACGCTGTTCAGTCTAGGCCTGGGCCCTTGGAGAGGGGTCCGGACTGAGGCAAGGGAAAAGAAAACCTCATAGCCATAGCACACATAAGCATGTGTGTAAGAGGGAAACATCAAAGAACACAAAGGACATTAAAGACATTAAAAGCTGATGTAACCAGACATTTCCAATACGCGCCCAGCAAAGTCCCACGGGAAGGCGGGGAGAAAAGTGAGAAAAGTCGGCAAAAGTCCCAAAAATATTCAAAAATGTAATCAAAAGTAAAACAACAAAAAATAATCAACCAATAATATAGATTGCGCACACACGATTGCACCATGCATGGACCAAACCCACACACACTGTGGTGGCCTCTGCGTTGTTACACGTCATCATCTGCCAGAGACAGGAGCAGACCCAACAAAGCAATCGCACTAATCAAAACCTCGGTGTCGATGAATGGTGCGGCCACCATCCAAGCCTTGGCGGAGGTCACGATTGTTGGAATAATTGTTTGTAAGTTATCACAAAAGAAACGTTGTATTATGAATGCTGTCTTTCGAGGCCTAACAAGAGGAAGAAGGCTCGTGAAACGCCACCGTGATTTCAACACGGACAGATGGCAGGATCTGCTCAACTTCCAGAGGAACTCTCTTTGAAGTGTTAAACGAACTCTCTCTGAAGTATTTCACAAACTCTCTTCCAACTATTTGGCAACCGAGGTCAACGCTATTTACGACCCGCAGCCCTCTTGAAGTTGCTGTGGTCAGGAGACGGGAGGGGTTATCCATTTGTCCTCCGACACCTGCCCCAGCTGGATCCAGGAAGAGCCCAAGCCCGAGAAATCCTCTTCTTGGTCTTCAAAGCGACCGAAAACAATGACTGTTTTACATACTCCCCATTCCTGCTGTGACATGTGTCGGTGCGTGAACATTGAACATCTGAATAAATGAGGAGACGAAAACCTTCTTCGTCAGAGCGTGGTGCAGGACTGGACAGAGAGTGCAGTGGCCATGTCTCTCCTCAATATTGAGTCCAAATTGAATTCTGTCTCTGTTTGATTCCTTGCCTTTTGTCTTGTTTAATAGATGTCCTCAGTGTTTGAACGTGACAACGATTGCTCTCGTTTGGCTCGTAGGCCACGAGTAGCGAGTGCCTACGTATGTCCTCTGCTCCGGTGCCTCGTGGCCGGACCACCTCGGGGTGATGGTGTCAGGGCTGAACGGGGGGTGGGGGGGATCAGGAGAGCGAGCAAGCCAAGGAGAAGGCGGGATCAATGACATGGCGAGAACAAAGTGCTGCAGCTCTGTGCGCTGAAGCGAGGGGGAAATTGCGTCTTCAAGGAAACGTGCTTGATGAGATGGTGGATCAATAGAGGACGGTGAGGTAAAGATGGAGGGAGTTAGGTCTTGAATGAGAATGGCGGCGTAACCTTCCTGTGATGCTCTAATACAATATGTCACCTCCGTCAACAGCGATCGCAGTCGGATTGAGCTGATTCAATCCCGCCGCACTAATCCTGCATTTAGCAGGCGTGGCCATCAGACACAACTGGACGCTCGCATCACTAATCACGCACGCGGTCTGAAAAAACACTCGCACGGCGTCTAAGTCAAGCAATGCGGCAGAGATTTTTCACCCCCCTCCCCCCCCCAACACCGCTCCACACCCCCCTCCTCAATCCCTTCCTATACAAGGGTGTTGCTATGGCAACAGGCTCCAGTTTCTGGCATTGAAAATTGGAAACTTACAGGAAGTATGCGTGGACTGGAGAGGGGAGCGGGGGGGGGGGGGGGCGGCGGATGGAGGGCCTTTTTGGCGGTCGGTGGACGGGAGGAAGGACGGGGGAAGGGTTTGGGGTCTTGGATCTGCCAGATTGGGAGGGGGATGCTAGCGGTCGCCAAAGTGGGATGCTCGCGCGCTCCGTGTCCGGTCTCTCCAGTGACCAACTGTCACCCGTTTCTTTCCAGACTTTAAATCATGACTCCTTGGTCCCCCCCCCGCAGTGTTTCCATTCACGGATGACGTTCCGACTGGCATGGACAACGTTTCCATGCAAATGGCCTCGGAAGTGGTCCTCTTTGTGGCACGCCATGTCGGGCGAGGGGTCCTTTGTGTCCGACTTCTTCCCGACTTCCCTTAAAACCACCGACACCGACCCTCCCCCCACACACCCCAATACAGGACTAAAGTGACTTCACACAAATACTCGGGTACACTTTAGAGTGGTCCGTGTACAGCTTGTGTGACACATAGGGTTGCAAAATTCCGGGAATATTCAAAGTTTGGAATTCAATTATGGAATGGATTAAGCAAAGCAATCAAACAATGTACTAATATGATCCACTTCAAGAAACTCTTCAAACTTAAAGTGTTTACAAAGTACAAAGAAGAACCATGATAAACATTCTGAATTTATTTAACTCATCCATTCTTTCATTCTTTCACTCACAAAATAATCTTACTTATCTCAACATCCATCCATCCATCCATCTTCTTCCGCTTATCCGAGGTCGGGTCGCGGGGGCAGCAGCCTAAGCAGGGAAGCCCAGACTTCCCTCTCCCCAGCCACTTTGTCCAGCTCTTCCTGTGGGACCCCGAGGCGTTCCCAGGCCAGCCGGGAGACATAGTCTTCCCAACGTGTACTGGGTCTTCCCCGCGGCCTCCTACCGGTCGGACGTGCCCTAAACACCTCCCTAGGGAGGCGTTCGGGTGGCATCCTGACCAGATGCCCGAACCACCTCATCTGGCTCCTCTCGATGTGGAGGAGCAGCGGCTTTACTTTGAGCTCCCCCCGGATGGCAGAGCTTCTCACCCTATCTCTAAGGGAGAGCCCCGCCACCCGGCGTAGGAAACTCCTTTCGGCCGCTTGTACCCGTGATCTTGTCCTTTCGGTCATAACCCAAAGCTCATGACCATAGGTGAGGATGGGAACGTAGATCGACCGGTAAATTGAGAGCTTTGCCTTCCGGCTCAGCTCCTTCTTCACCACAACGGATCGATACAGCGTCCGCATTACTGAAGACGCCGCACCGATCCGCCTGTCGATCTCACGATCCACTCTTCCCTCACTCGTGAACAAGACTCCGAGGTACTTGAACTCCTCCACTTGGGGCAAGATCTCCTCCCCAACCCGGAGATGGCACTCCACCCTTTTCCGGGCGAGAACCATGGACTCGGACTTGGAGGTGCTGATTCTCATCCCAGTCGCTTCACACTCGGCTGCGAACCGATCCAGTGAGAGCTGAAGATCCTGGCCAGATGAAGCCATCAGGACCACATCATATGCTAAAAGCAGAGACCTAATCCTGCAGCCACCAAACCAGATACCCTCAACGCCTTGACTGCGCCTAGAAATTCTGTCCATAAAAGTTATGAACAGAATCGGTGACAAAGGGCAGCCTTGGCGGAGTCCAACCCTCACTGGAAACGTGTCCGACTTACTGCCGGCAATGCGGACCAAGCTCTGGCACTGAGCATACAGGGAGCGGACTGCCACAATCAGACAGTCCGATACCCCATACTCTCTGAGCACTCCCCACAGGACTTCCCGGGGTACACGGTCGAATGCCTTCTCCAAGTCCACAAAGCACATGTAGACTGGTTGGGCAAACTCCCATGCACCCTCAAGGACCCTGCCGAGAGTATAGAGCTGGTCCACAGTTCCACGACCAGGACGAAAACCACACTGTTCCTCCTGAATCCGAGGTTCGACTATCCGGCGTAGCCTCCTCTCCAGTACACCTGAATAGACCTTACCGGGAAGGCTGAGGAGTGTGATCCCACGATAGTTAGAGCACACCCTCCGGTTCCCCTTCTTAAAGAGAGGAACCACCACCCCGGTCTGCCAATCCAGAGGTACCGCCCCCGATGTCCACGCGATGCTGCAGACATATCTCAACATATGAAATGTAACTTACTTCACCAATTATTATTTATTTACTTATTTTATTGTGATTACTTATGGAGTATATTGTGAATAAATTGAGAACAGGAAGTGAACAAAAGTTTTAGCAACTGTTATGTGAAAGAAAAGGGGTAGGATTAAATAAGCTCTGCTTCTTCCTACTCCTTTTCGAACATGTTGAAAAGAGAACCTGGAGATTGTGATGTATCATGTTGTATACTTGCATGTTCGAAATAAACTCAAACTCAACTCAACTCAACTCAAAGTTGGAAACTTTCCATGGGAATTAACAGGAATTATTGGGAATAAACATTGAATGCAATATGCTAGATCTTGCAGCATGATTAGGGGTGTAACGGTACGTGTATTTGTATTGAACCGTTTCGGTACGGGGGTTTCGGTTCGGTTCGGAGGTGTACCGAACGAGTTTCCACATGAACATATTAAGTAGCCGCTCGCTCGCAGTCCTGGCTTGAGGTGAAGGCTAATTCACTTTTAGTGTAACGTTGTGTGTGTGTGTGTTACAGACAGCAAAGCCCTGTCTGTCTGTTATTTCACTTTACCTTTTTCTGTGTTGATTGAGCTGTGTTGAATCAGCAAAAAAAGGACATTATGTTAAACGAAGAGTTTCTGTCTCTGATAGTTGATATAATAATGTAAGTGCATCATTAAGCCTACATGAACTCCATGGTGTTCAGGGATGAATAGTCTCTCCTATTGCTATTGTACTATTTTTACATGAATCATTAGTAATGCAGCAGCCTAGTTTTGAATGGCAGGGTCCCTGCTATCACATGTTGATACAAATATAACATCTACATAATAAATCAACTACAGTCTTCCCAAATGCTGTAATAAATGAAGCATGAGGAGTTGACTTGAAACTGTTTAATGTTGCACTTTTTATATGTAGAAGAAAAGTTTTGTCATTTTATTTAATTCGAGCAACAACTTGAGGCAGTTTAATGTTGATGAACGTGGGCAGAATTATTATAGTGTTCCCAATGTTAAAAGGATAAAGCCATTGTTTACACATTTGGTAAATAAATAAGTAAAAAATTTGCATTTTGTTGTTTTCTTACTGTACTGAAAATGGAACCGAACCGTGACCTCTAAACCGAGGTACGTACCGAACCGAAATGTTAGTGTACCGATTTAACATGTTCTATCTGCACTTCTGTTAAAATTTAATAATCACTTATTCTTCTCTTCTTTGATACTTTACATTAGTTTTGGATGATACCACACATTTAGGTATGGATCTGATACCAAGTAGTTACAGGATCATACATTGGTCATATTCAAAGTCCTCATGTGTCCAGGGACATATTTACTAAGTTTATAAACATAATATGAATTAAAAACTAAAAATAATTTTGTGACGACAAAAAATATGGATGTAATCATAGTAGTATCGACTAGATACGCTCTTGTACTTGGTATCATTACAGTGGATGTCAGGTGTAGATCCACCCATGGCTTTTGTTTACATTGTGACACCGGTGAGCTATTGTATCCTCCTACGGTGTGTAGTGAAGCATGTTTAGCTATTCCTCGTCCTCCAGTGATAATGGTATGTTAGAAGTAGCGAAAACACTGTGGATGGACGTTAGCTGCTAGCTAGCTAGCCATGTCTTAAAGCAGCTCTTCCTGAGGGTGTTTCAGTGTTATAACTTCACCTTTATCTTTACTTTTTACACCAAAATTCTTCCTTTTCTGTCTACACACTGTGTCTGCTTGTAAGTACTCTGTGTGTGTGCGCTGCCCAACATGCTCGTAAAACCAGCAATGTCACCACGTGACGACGACGCGGCGTCATGCCTGTAAAAAAAAATTAAAATATGGGGAACCGGTACAGCTGCAGCATCGCGTGGACATCGGGGGCGGTACCACTGGATTGGCAGACCGGGGTGGTGGTTCCTCTCTTTAAGAAGGGGAACCGGAGGGTGTGTTCTAACTATCGTGGGATCACACTCCTCAGCCTTCCCGGTAAGGTCTATTCAGGTGTACTGGAGAGGAGGCTACGCCGGATAGTCGAACCTCGGATTCAGGAGGAACAGTGTGGTTTTCGTCCTGGTCGTGGAACTGTGGACCAGCTCTATACTCTCGGCAGGGTCCTTGAGGGTGCATGGGAGTTTGCCCAACCAGTCTACATGGGTTTTGTGGACTTGGAGAAGGCATTCGACCGTGTCCCTCGGGAAGTCCTGTGGGGAGTGCTCAGAGAGTATGGGGTATCGGACTGTCTGATTGTGGCAGTCCGCTCCCTGTATGATCAGTGTCAGAGCTTGGTCCGCATTGCCGGCAGTAAGTCGGACACGTTTCCAGTGAGGGTTGGACTCGGCCAAGGCTGCCCTTTGTCACCGATTCTGTTCATAACCTTTATGGACAGAATTTCTAGGCGCAGTCAAGGCGTTGAGGGGATCCGGTTTGGTGGCTGCAGGATTAGGTCTCTGATTTTTGCAGATGATGTGGTCCTGATGGCTTCATCTGGCCAGGATCTTCAGCTCTCACTGGATCGGTTCGCAGCCGAGTGTGAAGCGACTGGGATGAGAATCAGCACCTCCAAGTCCGAGTCCATGGTTCTCGCCCGGAAAAGGGTGGAGTGCCATCTCCGGGTTGGGGAGGAGATCTTGCCCCAAGTGGAGGAGTTCAAGTACCTCGGAGTCTTGTTCACGAGTGAGGGAAGAGTGAATCGTGAGATCGACAGGCGGATCGGTGCGGCGTCTTCAGTAATGCGGACGCTGTATCGGTCCGTTGTGGTGAAGAAGGAGCTGAGCCGGAAGGCAAAGCTCTCAATTTACCGGTCGATCTACGTTCCCATCCTCACCTATGGTCATGAGCTTTGGGTTATGACCGAAAGGACAAGATCACGGGTACAAGCGGCCCAAATGAGTTTCCTCCGCCGGGTGGCGGGGCTCTCCCTTAGAGATAGGGTGAGAAGCTCTGCCATCCGGGAGGAGCTCAAAGTAAAGCCGCTGCTCCTCCACATCGAGAGGAGCCAGATGAGGTGGTTCGGGCATCTGGTCAGGATGCCACCCGAACGCCTCCCTAGGGAGGTGTTTAGGGCATGTCCGACCGGTAGGAGGCCGCGAGGAAGACCCAGGACACGTTGGGAAGACTATGTCTCCCGGCTGGCCTGGGAACGCCTCGGGGTCCCACAGGAAGAGCTGGACGAAGTGGCTGGGGAGAGGGAAGTCTGGGCTTCCCTGCTTAGGCTGCTGCCCCCGCGACCCAACCTCGGATAAGCGGAAGAAGATGGATGGATGGATGGATGGATGGGAACCGGTACTTTTCAAACAAAGTATAGTACCGTTTTTGATTAATTAGTGCCGTGATACTATACCGGTATACCGTACAACCCTGGTGGAAAGTATATCCAGGTGTACTTTGTTGAGATGATATATTGATGTAAACAAGCTGGCTTTTGTTCTTTGCTAACTGAATTCCTATGCTGAACATTCCTTGGCGCCTGCAATCTGATCAAGGCTGCACAAATACATCCTTGAGACCTAAATTAGAAAAACACAGCAGTAACCCCCCCACTCGCTCTTTTCCTCCGAATACGATTGCCCGTTTGCGTCTTGGAGAATGTGCCTAAAGGGGACAGGCGGCGAACAAACCAGAGGCCATTTTCGCACCTTCTTGCAACGCTTACTGCAATATTAATGCATCTCCTCATTGGGATTCTCAGCTTTCCCGTCTCCTCTCGCTTTACGTGGCTCACCATCAGCAGACGCCACCACCGCCTGCACCTTGGAGCTTCCTGGGGGTGCTCGGTATCCTTCCTGCCCCCACACAGCAACCCCGCTCTTCCTCACACGGGCGTGCCTATGATTGACTGACACACGCCAAGTAGCCTCCCCTGGCATGCGGCTTTGAAGACCCCCTCTCTGTGTGATCTCGGTGGATTCGCACAATGGCAAACATCTGCTGGCAAGCGCTGTTTGCCAAACGGAGCACACTGCAAAAAGTCAGTGTTCAAAAACAAGGAAAAATTAAAGCTGCAAGCAGCGATGGACGGGACTGACTTTGACGGCACATAAAATCCAAACCGGAGCAGTAATTAAAACTCTTTGGTCAAATTTTAATCAGAAGGGTTCAATCTCTCTCCTGTGCTAGTTTGAAGCCGACACGACAAACGCGCTCAGAGGAGATAATGTTTGAAAAAAGGTGACTGGTTTTTACAAAACTTTTGTTTTGAAGGGGGAATTGCAAACTTCCTGTTGATTTTTGCTGGGGGTTGTCAATATATGAAATGTAGGTCTAAGTAAGACCTACATAGAGATTCCTACTGGAAGTTACATGCAGTTTTGTCTGAGTTTTCTTCCGAGGAGCAGTTGTGTCTGTGTTTTCTTCCTAGGGGGCGCTAGAGCGCAATTTTGAGTTTTGGGGTTAGGTTTTTTATTAGATCGCAATTTTTGCCAGTCCTGATGTTTGTGTCCAGTTTGGTGAGTTTTGAAGCATGTTAAGGAGGTCAAATTACAGCTCAAAGAGGCAAAAGTGACTGTTTTTACTAAAATTGTTGTTTTGAAGGGGGAATTGCCAACTTCCTGTTGATTTTTGCTGAACGATGTCAATGTATGAAATCTAGGTCCAAGACAGACCTACATAGAGGTTTTTGTTTCATGTCTCTACGACATTCTTACCGGAAGTTACAAGCCGTTTTGTCTATGTTTTTTCCTAGGGGACGCTAGAGCGCAATTTTGAGTTTTGGGGTTTGATTTTTTGATTACATGGCAATTTTCGCCAGTCCTGATGTGTGTGTCAAATATGGTGAGTTTTGAAGCATGTAAAGAGGGTGAAATTACAGCTCAAAGAGGCGGCGGAATAATAATACTAATATAAAACGCACGAAATACAATAGGGTCCTCTGTCCCAAAGGGACATTGCGGTCCCTAAAAATATAAAAATGAGCGGTATCTTACTTGAACTAAGCAAAATTATCTGCCAATAGAACAAGACAATTTGGCTTGTCAAGACTTTCCAAAACAAGTAAAATTAAAGCTGCAAGCAGCGATGGACGGGACCGACTTTGACGGCATATAAAATCCAAACCGGAGCAGTAATTAAAACTCTTTGGTCAACTTCTAATCACAAGGGTTCAATCTCTCTCCTGTGCTAGTTTGAAGCCGACACGACAAATGCGCTCAGAGGAGATAAAGTTTTTACAAAACTTTTGTTTTGAAGGGGGAATTGCAAACTTCCTGTTGATTTTAGTTGGGGGTTGTCAATACATGAAATGTAGGTCTAAGTGAGACCTACATAGAGGTTTTTGTTTCATGTCTCTAAGACATTCCTACTGGAAGTTACAGGCAGTTTTGTCTGAGTTTTCTTCCGAGGAGCAGTTGTGTCTGTGTTTTCTTCCTAGGGGGCGCTAGAGCGCAATTTTGAGTTTTGGGGTTAGGTTTTTTATTAGATCGCAATTTTTGCTAGTCCTGATGTTTGTGTCCAGTTTGGTGAGTTTTGAAGCATGTTAAAGGGGTCAAATTACAGCTCAAAGAGGCAAAAGTGACAGTTTTTACTAAATTGTTGTTTTGAAGGGGGAATTGCCAACTTCCTGTTGATTTTTGCTGAAAGATGTCAATGTATGAAATCTAGGTCTAAGACAGACCTACATAGAGGTTTTTGTTTCATGTCTCTACGACATTCTTATTGGAAGTTACAAGCCGTTTTGTCTATGTTTTTTCCTAGGGGGCGCTAGAGCGCAATTTTGAGTTTTGGGGTTTGATTTTTTGATTACATGGCAATTTTTGCCAGTCCTGATGTGTGTATCAAATATGGTGAGTTTTGAAGCATGTTAAGAGTTAGGAGGGTGAAATTACAGCTCAAAGAGGCGGCAGAATAATAATACTAATATAAAACGCACAAAATACAATAGGGTCCTCTGTCCCAAAGGGACATTGCGGTCCCTAAAAATATAAAAATGAGTGGTATTTTACTTGAACTAAGCAATATTATCTGCCAATAGAACAAGAAAATTTGGCTTGTCAAGATTTTCCAAAACAAGTCAAATTAAAGCTGCAAGCAGCGTTGGTCGGGCCCACGTATTTGGCAGGTGCTAGTCCTAAGTGTCCCAATACTTTTGTCCAGTTTTCATCCCAAGTGTCGCAATACTTTTGTCCAGTTTTCGTCATAAGTGTCCCAATACTTTTGTCCAGTGTAGGTGTCCCAATACTTTTGTCCAGTGGTAGTCATAAGTGTCCCAATACTTTTGTCCAGTGTAGGTGTCCCAATACTTTTGTCCAGTTTTCGTCATAAGTGTCCCAATACTTTTGTCCAGTGTAGGTGTCCCAATACTTTTGTCCAGTTTTCGTCATAAGTGTCCCAATACTTTTGTCCAGTGTAGGTGTCCCAATACTTTTGTCCAGTGGTATTCATAAGTGTCCCAATACTTTTGTCAAGTTGTAGTCCCAAGTGTCCCAATACTTTTGTCCAGTTTTTGTGCTATGTGTCCCAATACTTTTGTCCAGTGGTAGTCATAAGTGTCCCAATACTTTTGTCCAGTTTTTGTGCTATGTGTCCCAATACTTTTGTCCAGTGGTAGTCATAAGTGTCCCAATACTTTTGTCCAGTGGTAGTCATAAGTGTCCCAATACTTTTGTCCAGTTTTTGTGCTATGTGTCCCAATACTTTTGTCCAGTGGTAGTCATAAGTGTCCCAATACTTTTGTCTACTTTTAGTCCGAAGTGTCCCAAGACTTTTGTCTAGTGTACCTACCTTGTCTGCATTGTGTGGGCACGTTGGTGCTTCCTGCTTTTAAGCAGCCATCTTGAAAAAACAGCAGCATCAGCGCAGAGGTTCTTTGAAGGGTCATAAAATCAAAACTGGAGCAGGTATCCAAACTCTTTCGCCAACTTTTAATCAGAAGGGTTCAATCTCTCTCCTGTGTTAGTTTGAAGCCGAAACAACAAACGCGCTCAGAGGAGATAATGTTTGAAGAAAGGTGACCGGTTTTTACAAAAATTTTGTTTTGAAGGGGGAATAGCAAACTTCCTGTTGATTTTTGCTGGGGGTTGTCAATTTATGAAATGTAGGTCTAAGTTAGACCTACATAGAGGTTTTTGTTTCATGTCTCTTCGACCTTCCCAGTGGGAGTTACAGGCAGTGTTGTCATTTTTTTCTTCCGAGGAGCAGTTTTTTCTGCGTTTTATTCAAAAATTGCGCTAGAGCGCAATTTTGAGATTTGGGGTTAGGTTTTTTATAAGATCGCAATTTTTGACAATCCTGATGTGTGCGTTCAGTTTGGTGAGTTTTGAAGCGTGTTAAGGGGGTCAAATTACAGCTCAAAGAGGCAAAAGTTACTGTTTTTAGTACTTTTTTGTCTTGAAGGGGGAATTGCCAACTTCGTGTTGATTTTAGCCCGACAATGTACTATTATGAAATGTAGGTCTACATCAGACCTACATAGAGGTTTTTGTTTCATGTCTCTCCGACCTTCCTAGTGGGAGTTACAGGCAGTCTAGTTTTTTTTTTCCTAGGGGGCGCTAGAGTGCAATTTTGAGTTTTGGTGTTCGTTTTTTTTTTTTTTTAAAGGCAATTTTCGCAGGTCCTGATGTGTGGGTCAAATATGGTGAGTTTTGAAGCATGTTAAGTGGGTCAAATTACAGTTTAATGTGGCGGCGGAAGAATAAAGAATAAAGAATAAAGAATAAAACCTTACAAATTCAATAGGTCCTTATGTCCCATTGCATAAGGACTCCCTTTGGGAGTCCTTATACAATGGGCCATGCGGGCCCTAATTAGCTAACCTCAATGAACCCAAAAATAGCTTAAAATAAGTATATTCTCACTAATAACAAGTGCACTTTTCTTGGTAGAAAAAAAAAGAGACCATTTTTGCTCAATATGTTGAAAAATATTCTTAAATGAAGTATATCTTGACATAATGATATGCGCTCGGTATTACATTTCTTGAAAGCAGCAAACTTATACTAAAAACTAATTTATTGTTGTTAATGGAAAGGCAACAAGGCAAGCGCTTGTTACTCTCGGGGTCTCCTAGCCGCTCAGGCAAATCATATGGTCTAAAAATGCATTTTTCCATGGATAACATGACATCATCGCGCCAAGTGCGTGCTCTTTCAGTCAATTAGTGCGCATATATACAGCCCGGCACCCGGACAACATTTTTTTAATTGTAATTTTGAGGAATTTATCTGAATGTGCATGAACTATTTCTGTTCAAAATTGTTTGAAATGTTAAATGTTTAAATATTAACTGTCAGTTTACTGTACTGTGCCAACTGTACTACTATATGAGTACCTATTTTCTATTGTTTCATTGAAAATAAAACCGCAAAGTCCATTTGGCTGTCATCTGTTTTAATTATGAGACACAATTGTGTCAAAGTCATGATTTTTTCTTTTTTCATGCTTGAAATAAGAAATGATGACTTTAAAAAAGTAGTTTTATACTTGTGAGTGTTGATGACACAGCTTTGCAACACTTGATATTCTAGTTTCAAGCATGTTTTACTCAAAATAGGTCATCAAATCTCAGCAACAAGCTGTAATATCTTACTGAGATCATTTAGGAGCAAAACACTTAAAACAAGTAAAACACTCTAACATAAAATCTGCTTAGTGAGAAGAATGATCTTATCAGACAGAAAATAAGCAAATATCACCCTTATTTGACATATTTCATCTTACTTAGATGTCAGTGTTTGCAGTGTGAGAACCCAGCCTGGAAGGTGAGTGGTTGACGTCGCTGTGCAGAGACTAGAGATGCGCGGTTTGCGGGCACAACCGCGGAGTCCGCGGATTATCCGTGGATCGGGCGGATGAAATTAAAAAAAATTAGATTTTATCCGCGGGTCGGGTCGGGTCGGGTCGGGTCGGGTCGGGTCGGGCGGTTGAAATAAAAAAAAATTAGATTTTAAATAGATTCAGGCGGGTGGCAGTTAAACCAATTCGGAAATATATATACATAGTTAAATGTTGTTACCCACATACGAAAAACGAGCAGGCACCTGCAGCATATGCCACAACAGAAGAAAAAAAAAAAAAGAGATGGACACTTTTACGGAGCGGAGAAGGGACGCCTCGCCCTTCCCCCGAGAGGGCCCCACCGGGAGCCGTCGCTGAGGTGATCCGCGAGAAGGGCCCGACGCACGTCCAGGGTCACCACCGCGCCCACCGCACCGACACCCCGCCTCGTCCGCCTTCGCCGCGGCCGGCGTCACGCGCAGCAGGTAAGCAGCTTACCTGCCCGCCACCCCCGTGGCCGGGGGCTCGTAACAGGGGTCACTCCGCGTGCTCCGCCCGCGCAGCTTACCTGCCCGCCACCCCTGTTGCCGGGGGCGCGTAACAGGGGTCACTCCGCGCGCAGTGCGCTCACGAAAGGGGTGGGGCTCACCCTGGTTGATATAGACAGCAGGACGGTGGCCATGGAAGTCGGAACCCGCTAAGGAGTGTGTAACAACCCACCTGCCGAATTAACTAGCCCTGAAAATGGATGGCGCTGGAGCGTCGGGCCCATACCCGGCCGTCGCCGGCAGCGAGACGCGCTTGGAGGTGCGCTCAGCACGGCTCCCATATGATTGCGCACTGGTGTGCGTCTGGGTCGTGACAGCGTGGCACGCATTGAATGTCTGTGCTGCATTGGATCAGTCTCCTTTCTTTAACAGGCAAAAGCTTTATAACCTCACTAATGCCTTGCATCGTCTATATTAGATATATAACAACGGGCGGGTGCGGGCGGGTGCGGTTCTGATCAAATGTTAGTTCGGGTGGATGGCGGATGGTTGACGACTTTCTGATGCGGATGAAATAATTGCCTATCCGCGCATCTCTAGCAGAGACACAACTACTTGGCGGACATGTTTGACTCTCAGACAGTCATCATTGGGAAAGTCTTCTCCCCACTTTTCAAACCTTAATCCTCCCTCGAGCCACTGTTTGTTTTTTTTTCCTCTACCTTTCTCTTTCCCCGGCGCTTACCTTTTATGTTCTCTCTCTTGATGGGGCTGAGACAAGCCGAGTTCTAGCCACCCTCGCTATCTTGTCCCGCCTCCGGTCTTCACGGAGGAATGAACAAATCTGATGATGAATTTCTACTGCCCACTTCTGCAGTGCACACACGCACTCCGGCATCGGAATTCCTCTGAATGCAAGCCGTGGCCTTGGCCGAGATACCTGTCAGCCAATTACCACGCTTCGTTTTGTGCTCCCCTTCAATGGACTCTGACACGGTGTGCACATATACTCCACACAATACTATTGTTACTCTTGAAACCAACAATATCTAGGGATTATATACAGTGTCCCAAATACCTTTCCCATCACTAATACATTTATTTTAATTAGGAACGATTCATCTACAAAAGCCAAAAGCAGTGAAGTTGTCACGTTGTGTAAATGGTAAACAAAAAGAGAATACAACAAATCATTTTCAACTTATATTCAATTGAATAGACTGCAAAGACAAGATATTTCATGTTCACACTGAGAAATGTTGTTGTTTTTTGCAAATATTAGCTCATTTGGAATTTGATGCCCGTAACATGTTTAAAAAAAAAAGCAAAAAAGAGTGAGATAGTTGAGGAATGCTCATCAAACGCTTATTTGGAACATCCCACTGGTGAACAGGCTAATTGGGAACAGGTGGGTGCCATGATTGGGTATAAAAGCAGCTTCCATGAAATTCCCAAACAAGAATGGGGCGGGGGTCACCACTTTGTCAACAAATATGTGAGCACATACACACATATATGTATATATGTGTGTACCGTATTTTTCTGACTATAAGTCGCAGTTTTTTTCATAGTTTGGCCGGGGGTGCGACTTATACTCAGGAGCGACTTATGTGTGAAATGATGAACACATTAGCGTAAAATATCAAATAATATTATTGATCTCATTCACGTAAGAGACTAGACGTATAAGATTTCATGGGATTTAGCGATTAGGAGTGACAGATAGTTTGGTAAACGTATAGCATGTTCTATATGTTATAGTTATTTGAATGACTCTTAACATAATATGTTACGTTAACATACCAGTTGGTTATTTATGCCTCATATAACGTACACTTATTCAGCCTGTTGTTCACTATTCTTGATTTATTTTGCGACTTATATATGTTTTTTTTCCTTCTTTATTATGCATTTTCGGCCGGTGCGACTTATACTCCAGAGCGACTTATACTCCGAAAAATGCGGTGTATATATATGTATGTATATATATATATATATATATATATATATATATATATATATATATATATATATATATATATATATCAACTTCCTTGACGTCACTTTCAACCTGAGAAATAACAGCTACCAACCATTCACGAAACCCAACACAACACTCCAATACGTGCACCATGACAGCAACCACCCACCCACCACCACGAAAAGAATACCTACCGGAATTAATAAAAGGCTATCGATGCTGTCATCTAGCAAAGCTGAATTTGACCAAGCAACCCCCCCGTACCAAAAAGCCCTTGATGAAAGCGGATACAATTTCACCCTCACCTATGAACCCACGCCAGGAAACCAACCGAAAAAGAACAGAAAACGAAACGACATCATCTGGTACAACCCCCCATACAGCAAAAACGTCTCAACTAACATTGGACACAAATTCCTCAATCTGATTGACAAACACTTTCCCAAAGACAACACCCTAAGAAAAGTATTCAACAAGAACAACATTAAATTGAGCTACAGCTGTATGAACAATATACGACAAATCATCTCAAACCACAACAAAACAATTGCAAATGAGCCGTCGGCCCCCGGACAGAGCGACTCCAAAACCAATAAAGGTTGCAACTGTCGAAAGAAACCTGATTGCCCTCTCAACGGGGGGTGCTTACAAACATCAGTTGTCTACCAATCTAAGGTAACACGCAAGGACATTAACACATCCGACACATATGTAGGATTAACCGAGAGAGAGTTCAAAACCAGATGGAACAATCACAAGGCTTCTTTCAGGAACCAAAACCTGCGGAATACCACAGAACTCAGCAAACACATTTGGGACCTCAAAGACAATAATGTTGAATATTCAATAACATGGCAAATTCTTGCATCCAGCACACCTTACAATAGTGGTAATAAAAGATGCAACCTATGCTTGAAAGAGAAACTGTTTATCATATACCGTCCAGACCTGTCATCCCTCAACAAGCGCAGCGAAATTGTATCAGCATGCCGCCACAGACGGAAACACCTCCTAGGTAACACATGAGCCAATCACCACGCCCCTACACCAGCCTGTACCCACCCACTCTGTGCCCTATATAAACCATGGTATGTGAATGCTCCCATTAAAATCTCCTGATGATTGAAGGAACCCCCTCATGAAACAGGCCTGTAGAGATGAAATAGTCTTGTGATTTTTTTCCCACACATACATATATATATATATATATATATATATATATATATATATATATATATATATATATATATATATATATATATATATATATATATATATATATATATATATCAGTGACGTGCGGTGAGGTTGATGGCTGGTGAGGCACTGACTTCATCACAGTCAGATTTACAAACATATGAACCCTAAAGAGTATCTTATTCACCATTTGATTGGCAGCAGTTAACGGGTTATGTTTAAAAGCTCATACCAGCATTCTTCCCTGCTTGGCACTCAGCATCAAGGCTTGGAATTGGGGGTTAAATCACCAAAATTGATTCCCAGGCATGGCGCCGCTGCTGCCCACTGCTCCCCTCACCTCCCAGGGGGTGATCAAGGGGATGGGTCAAATGCAGAAGACAAATTTCATTACACCTAGTGTGTGTGTGACAATCATTGCTACTTTAACTTAACTTTAACTTTACACATACAAACTGTAGCACACAAAAAAGCACATTTAATAAAAAAAACGTTATTATGGTCTTACCTTTACTTAGAAATTAAGTCCATGCGCCGCAACTAAAGCCCTCACTTAAACTTTCCACGTGCAAGATTGAATCTATTTAAAAAAGTGTAACCGAGGGTTTATAAATGTCGCATATACTGTATGAAACTACAAAATAACAAACACGGAGGCTCCAGTTTACACGAGGACCACTTTATTTACCTTCTTTCAAAAACCTCGGCAACGTGATATCACTTCCGCTCTTAGCGCCTTCAAAATAAGAGCTCAAGGCATATACTGTATAACAGCGCATAACAGGAACTTAACATCACAAAGAGGAAAGCCCATGAAAATAGGTTACAAAAGTTATTTAATAAGAAGCCAAAAAGTGCAAAAACAATAATGTTCGTGTTGGAGGAGTTGTGAATTAGATACACCTGCAGTCTGCAGGTGTACCTAATGTTGTGGCCCTGCAGTCATTCACAACTCCTCCAACACGAACATTATTGTTTTTGCACTTTTTGGCTTCTTATGAAATAATTTTTTTAAATAGATTCAATCTTGAACGTGGAAAGTTTAAGTGTGGGCTTTAGTTGATATAATAATTCTACGGCGGGAGTGCAGGAGGCAGGATTACTGGAGCCTCAGCCAGTGCGTCTTTTGCAGCCGTTTTATGATCGCTCAGCACAAGAAATACGTTACACACATACAGTTGTTGACAAAATACACTGTACATTATATACCTCAGCTAACTAAACTATGGAAATGTATAATATAATTCATATAGCAATACGGTCTCACTGCACAGCAGGCCAGCAGTTAGCCGAGTCCGGAATCCATGTTGAGGCACTGAGTGACGTGCCTCAACCAGCTGTTCAACGCACCGTCTCTTCTCAGTATTTGAACGGCAAATGTGAAAATTCAGCAATTTTGAATAAAAATAATCTAAAACTGGTGAAGTTAAATGGAAAATAACTTTATAGTATAATCACTGGATACATATAACAATTTAATTATTTTTTTTTTCTTTTCACATTTTTTTTCTTTCCATGATGGCAGTTTCTGCTGAGTGTGAACCAAAAATGCATTAAAACAATGTTGTCCTGTGGCGCATCCCCGTCACACTTTAAGTAACTCTGCTCCAAAGGGAGTCCTGAAGCAACAAAAGCAACCTATTACTATGCTAACAGGTGTTTATCATTCTGGACCAGAGCTTTCTTCTGGTTTTACCAAATTGTTTTGGGTATCTCAAGCTGGTCTTGACCCCCTGGGCCGGCTGCCGGCTCCCAGATGTTGTCCTCCCCACACCCCCTCCGTCTCTAATTAAAAGTTCTGTGATATCAACTCACTTTCCCCCCACAAGTCTTGTTCTTGAGGAGTCATTTAGAGTGACTTCATTAAACGGGTGTCTTTTCCCACAATGTACGCCTGCCGCCTCGCTAATGGGAATCTGTGCCATTAGTCTTCCCGCATTGTTGTACTCTATTTCCACAGACAAGCTTGAAAGGCTGAGGTTGGAGGTTTGCAGATAAGTTGCCCGTATCCTTTGTTTTTTTTGTTAGTAAATGTGCCTTGGAAGGTTGTCCGCGGTGGCTCGATGTTGAGATTGCGAAACGACTTAAATTCACTCGCAATGTTTGTCCCGACCAGGCCAATCAATCCTAAAAATGCTCTTTCTTTCCACTCGGGGTCATTATTCAATAAAAGGTGCGGGGTCCCAGCTGTGACTCCACCGTCTTCTACGGGGCTGTGAGCAAATTAGATGGATCAGTAGGGTATGTTTCTGTAGGGTATGTCTCTCTCAGCAGTCCTGGCCCTTGTTTATTGCCTAATTTGCTGGGCCTGGTGTGGCTCCCGGCTTGGTGGGACCGTGCAAAGAGCCACAATGAGCCATGAGGTCAGCGGTTAACTACCTACGCATTTCTCAAGTGAAATGTGCATTGAGGTCTGGAGAAAACCCTCGGGAGTGAAGGCTATAGACTGTGTCAACCAGTTAGAGTTGTTTACATTTTGAGGAAGAGGCTGCTGAAATTCTGGTCGGCGTGTGACGGTTCGAGCGGATTGACCATTCAGCTCTCAACGGATAGCTGGAAAAAAACAAAGCGTCAGATTCCTTAAGTAACCTCTTCTCCGGAGTGAGAGAACATGACCTTGTTGGTATTTTGAGCTCAGCGTAGCCTCTCGGTATGCATGCCACTTATTTGTCAGAATCCTCTGTAGTGTCTTAAGCGTCTCATCCTGATCTGAGCTGGCAGCATCCTCCATTCGCTGCCTGGCTTCAAGGTCCATGTGACGCACGTGTCGTCAGTCTCTGCTTCAGACGCTCTTTTTGAAGTTAAAAGTCCAGTCAGGAAGGTTTTCACGACCGACTGATTTCCTAACTCGATTCCTTGATTCTGTTATCGATCGTTTGCTTTGGTTGGAAGGAAGACAGTGAAGGCTGTGGATCAATGTTGGTTAGCATGTGTGTGTGCGTGCGGACATAGTGCCGGCCCACACAGAACCACATTGGTTTCTGATAGTCTGTGTGATCACCTCCACCTCACCACTTCCTTATCTTGGTGGACAGGTTTGAATACCCGAGTCATCCTAAGAGCTTTGTTGTCCCAGAGTCTTTGGTGGTGGATTCATTTAGCAGACCCAGTGAAGAATAGTGGCTGGTCTTCCTCAAC
>NC_084551.2:63170000-63172500 GCF_033978685.3 Nerophis lumbriciformis | reverse complement strand
GATGGTGGACTGGGACTCTATTAAGGTTCCAATATGTAGAGAGATGGTGGACTGGGATTCTATTAACGTTCCAACATGTACAGAGATGGTGGACTGGGACTCTATTAAGGTTCCAACATGTACAGAGATGGTGGACTGGGACTCTATTAATGTTTCAACATGTACAGAGATGGTGGACTGGGACTCTATTAAGGTTCCAACATGTACAGAGATGGTGGACTGGGACTCTATTAACGTTCCAACATGTACAGAGATGGTGGACTGGGACTCTATTAAGGTTCCAACATGTAGAGAGATGGTGGACTGGGACTCTATTAATGTTTCAACATGTACAGAGATGGTGGACTGGGACTCTATTAATGTTTCAACATGTACAGAGATGGTGGACTGGGACTCTATTAAGGTTCCAACATGTACAGAGATGGTGGACTGGGACTCTATTAACGTTCCAACATGTAGAGAGATGCTGGACTGGGACTCTATTAACGTTCCAACATGTAGAGAGATGGTGGACTGGGACTCTATTAAGGTTCCAACATGTACAGAGATGGTGGACTGGGATTCTATTAATGTTCCAACATGTAGAGAGATGGTGGACTGGGACTCTATTAAGGTTCCAACATGTAGAGAGATGGTGGACTGGGATTCTATTAAGGTTCCAACATGTAGAGAGATGGTGGACTGGGATTCTATTAACGTTCCAACATGTACAGAGATGGTGGACTGGGACTCTATTAAGGTTCCAACATGTAGAGAGATGCTGGACTGGGACTCTATTAACGTTCCAACATGTAGAGAGATGGTGGACTGGGACTCTATTAAGGTTCCAACATGTACAGAGATGGTGGACTGGGATTCTATTAATGTTCCAACATGTAGAGAGATGGTGGACTGGGACTCTATTAAGGTTCCAACATGTAGAGAGATGGTGGACTGGGATTCTATTAAGGTTCCAACATGTAGAGAGATGGTGGACTGGGATTCTATTAACGTTCCAACATGTACAGAGATGGTGGACTGGGACTCTATTAAGGTTCCAACATGTAGAGAGATGGTGGACTGGGACTCTATTAACGTTCCAACATGTAGAGAGATGGTGGACTGGGACTCTATTAACGTTCCAACATGTAGAGAGATGGTGGACTGGGACTCTATTAACGTTCCAACATGTAGAGAGATGGTGGACTGGGACTCTATTAACGTTCCAACATGTAGAGAGATGGTGGACTGGGACTCTATTAACGTTCCAACATGTAGAGAGATGGTGGACTGGGACTCTATTAACGTTCCAACATGTAGAGAGATGGTGGACTGGGACTCTATTAACGTTCCAACATGTAGAGAGATGGTGGACTGGGACTCTATTAACGTTCCAACATGTACAGAGATGGTGGACTGGGATTCTATTAACGTTCCAACATGTAGAGAGATGGTGGACTGGGACTCTATTAAGGTTCCAACATGTAGAGAGATGGTGGACTGGGACTCTATTAAGGTTCCAACATGTAGAGAGATGGTGGACTGGGATTCTATTAAGGTTCCAACATGTAGAGAGATGGTGGACTGGGATTCTATTAACGTTCCAACATGTACAGAGATGGTGGACTGGGATTCTATTAACGTTCCAACATGTAGAGAGATGGTGGACTGGGACTCTATTAATGTTTCAACATGTACAGAGATGGTGGACTGGGACTCTATTAATGTTTCAACATGTACAGAGATGGTGGACTGGGACTCTATTAAGGTTCCAACATGTAGAGAGATGGTGGACTGGGATTCTATTAACGTTCCAACATGTAGAGAGATGGTGGACTGGGACTCTATTAAGGTTCCAACATGTACAGAGATGGTGGACTGGGATTCTATTAACGTTCCAACATGTAGAGAGATGGTGGACTGGGACTCTATTAACGTTTCAACATGTACAGAGATGGTGGACTGGGACTCTATTAAGGTTCCAACATGTACAGAGATGGTGGACTGGGATTCTATTAACGTTCCAACATGTAGAGAGATGCTGGACTGGGACTCTATTAACGTTCCAACATGTAGAGAGATGGTGGACTGGGACTCTATTAACGTTCCAACATGTAGAGAGATGCTGGACTGGGACTCTATTAACGTTCCAACATGTAGAGAGATGGTGGACTGGTACTCTATTAACGTTCCAACATGTAGAGAGATGGTGGACTGGGACTCTATTAAGGTTCCAACATGTAGAGAGATGGTGGTCTCATAACACTGCTTTATGTCCCGGACAATATGATGATGCAGTTCTCCCATGTCATGGAGCAGATTGAGTCTGTGGTGAGGCTGCACTCTGGGGGGTAACGGGAGGGGCGGTGATGTGGATCTAGGGTTTCATGAAGAACTATGACATCAAGCGTCTGACATTCAGGATGAAATGTCTACTGTGCTGCGAGTCAATAAAGTAATAAAGTTGTCTCCAGTTGCTTAAAGGTCAGGTGCTTCCATGAAGGTGTGTACTAATTGTGGT
>NC_084551.2:63157500-63165000 GCF_033978685.3 Nerophis lumbriciformis | reverse complement strand
TATTTTTTATTCTGTTTTGTAACTTTTGCGTCAAATAAAATGCCGAAATAAACGCAAACATCCTCACCTTTATTGGTGCAACTTCACTGCTTTTGGGGTTTGTATTAAAAAACTAAAATACAATTTTAAAAATTATATATATATATATATATATATATATATATATATATATATATATATATATATATATATATATATATATATATATATATATATATATTTATGTATGTGTGGGAAAAAAAATCACAAGACTATTTCATCTCTACAGGCCTGTTTCATGAGGGGGGGTTCCCTCAATCATCAGGAGATTTTAATGGGAGCATTCACATACCATGGATTATATAGGGCACAGAGTGGGTGGGTACAGGCTGGTGTAGGGGCGTGGTGATTGGCTCATGTGTTACCTACACCCCTACACCAGCCTGTACCCACCCACTCTGTGCCCTATATAATCCATGGTATGTGAATGCTCCCATTAAAATCTCCTGATGATTGAGGGAACCCCCCCTCATGAAACAGGCCTGTAGAGATGAAATAGTCTTGTGATTTTTTTCCCACACATACATATATTGCGCTCTACTACGGTATCGAGCACTATTTTTTGGATAACCTTATTAAGACATCTATATATATATATATATATATATATATATATATATATATATATATATATATATATATATATATATATATATATATATATATATATATATGTGTATGTGTGGGAAAAAAATCACAAGACTATTTCATCTCTACAGGCCTGTTTCATGAGGGGGGGTACCCTCAATCAAATCTCCTGATGATTGAGGGTACCCCCCCTCATGAAACAGGCCTGTAGAGATGAAGTAGTCTTGTGATTTTTTTCCCACACATACATATATTGCTCTCTACTACGGTATCGAGCACTATTTTTTGGATAACCTTATTAAGACATATATATATATATATATATATATATATATATATATATATATATATATATATAATTTAAAAAAATTATATATAATTAAAAAAATGAAATAAAAATAAAAACATGGTAATTCATGTGATCGTTTCTTTCTTTCTTTCTTTCTTTAGTTTATTTCGAACATGAACACACTTTCAGTATAGTACATCACACAATTTCATATCATTTCACTTTACATTATGTCCGAAAAGGAGTAGGAAGAAGCAGAGCTTATTTAATCCTACCCCTTTCCCACGTCAGAGCGTTTACAAATATATAAAATCATTTACTGACCTTTTTATATAATAAAACAACATCTGTGAATCAGTATACACAGCAGTTTTGTAATATGTAATGAATTAATTCAGTCATTATTAACATACTGAGATGAAGAATATCTTACTTTCAATAAGGTTGAAAGTATTTCTCATAATTCTTCTTCTTTGTACTTTGTAAGCACTATTATTTTTGAACAACCTCTTAAACTGGATCATATCAGTTCAATGTTTAATTTCTTTACTTCATCCGTTCCATCATTTAATTCCACATCATTTTAGCTGTTTGCAATTTTACCAAATCATCTACCGTATTTTCCGCACCATAAGGCGCCCTGGGTTATAAGCCGCGCCTTCAATGAACGGCATATTTCAAAACTTTGTCCACCTATAAGCCGCCCCCGTGTTGTAAGTCGCATCTAACTGCGCTAAAGGAATGTCAAAAAAACAGTCAGATAGGTCAGTCAAACTTTAATAATATATTAAAAACCAGCGTGATGTGGGCGCGCATGGAGTCGTATATCAACATGGACGGAGCTGCGTGAAAAAAGCCACCCGGCCTCTTCGCGTAAACTTACCTTAACCACTCGCTCATCTTTTCTTCATCCATCCATCCCTTCGAGTTAGCTTTTATGATGACGCCGGCTGGAAAGGTCTCTTTTGGCAAGGTCTTCCTTTTGAATATCACCATGGGTGGAAGTTTCTGGCCATTAGCATGGCAAGCTAGAACCACAGTGAAGGATGACTTCTCATTCCCTGTGGTGCGAATATTCACCGTACGTGCTCCCGTTGTATCCACAGTGCGGTTCACAGGAATATCAAAAGTCAGTGGAACCTCGTCCATGTTGATAATGTTCTCTGGCCGGATCTTTTTTTCAGCTATCTTGTTTTTACAATATGCACGGAAAGTAGCCAGCTTTTCTTGAAAGTCTTTAGGCAGTTGCTGTGAAATAGTAGTCCGTGTGCGGATGGAGAGATTGCGTCTTTTCATGAACCGGAAACACCAAGAAGCACCACCTTTAAAATCATCCAGGTGAAGTTCGCTTGCTAGCGCTGTTGCGTTATACGCGTGTCGCTTAGTAGGAGCCATTTTGTGGTCTTTACAGATGTAAACACACAAAGGAAATGAAACGTAATATCCGCGCGCTTTTTCTTCTTCTACGCGGGCGGGTGGTTGCTTACAGTAGAAGAAGAAGCGCTTCCTGTTCTATGGGGGCGGGTGCTTACCTTGGCGGTTGCTTGCGTAGAAGAAGAAGCACTTCCTTTTCTACGGGGAAAAAAGATGGCGGCTGTTTACCGTAGTTGCGAGACCGAAACTTTATGAAAATGAATCTTAATATTAATCCATATATAAAGCGCACCGGGTTGTAAGCCGCACTGTCAGCTTTTGAGTAAATTTGTGGTTTTTAGGTGCGGCTAATAGTGCGGAAAATACGGTAACTTTAATATTTTTGACTCATTAAATAAAGTGTTAGTATGTTCCAATAGCTGTAGTTAGTATGTTCCAATAACAGCAGAAGTGCATTTTTTGGAGAGCTGTATTATTTTCAGTTTTGTGCCCAAGGGACTGATTTTGATTAATACTATATTATTATTTTTACACCTATAGTGTTCACAGAGACAGGTTGTTTTTGTGTTACTGTATATATTAGTTTTTCTGAAAAATACCACTTAATATACTTTGGGTAACAACAGTAAATATCTATTTATTTTATTTTATTTTATTTTTTTCTTATATAATAAAAGTGAGCTTTTGTTTCCATATACAACAACCTATCTGGACTCGATGAGAGAATCGATAAGGAATCGGTTCGATAAGAGGATTCAATATTAGGCTCGAACTGTCATGTCTGTATTATCATGTTTTGTTTTAAGTCATGTTTTGTTTAGTTTCTGTCTTTTCACTCCCTTGTCTGGTCACCATAGCAACCATTAGTTTTCACCTGTCACGTCACGCACCTGTTTCAGCCACGGATATGGCCGCTACCTGGTCGCCCGCCACGCCAAGTGCGCCCACCTCCCAGTCGGCCACGAATGTGGCCATTCCCTGGGCGCCCGCCTCGCCTGCAGCAGCGGCGTTCCACTCGCCGCCGCCACCTGACTCTGCCCCGGTGGATACGGGGACACGTGGTCTGGCGACCCACCGCCATGTCCCCCTCCCGCCCTCCCATGACTTTTGTTAAGTTTTTTTTCTTGGACATCTGATATCTGTCCTTAAGGGAGGGGCTCTGTCATGTCTGTATTATGTTTTGTTTTAAGTCATGTTTTGTTTAGTTTCTGTCTTTTCACTCCCTTGTCTGGTCACCATAGCAACCATTAGTTTTCACCTGTCACGTCACGCACCTGTTTCACGTTTTGACTCACACACACCTGTCACCAATCATGTCACTGTTATTTAAGCATACCTTGTTCCTGCATTGTCGTCATGTCACTCCGGTTTATGTCTCGTTTTGACAAAGTAAGTTTCCATGTCCATGTCCTAGTTTTTGTTAATTAGTAGCTTCATATGTTTTAGGCACACTTGCCTTTTTTGGTTGTATCTTTGTGTTTTGTGGTAGTGACGGTTTAATGTCAATAAATCCAAGCCTACCTTCACGCTGTCGTCCGGAGCCGTCTATTTTGCGTTGGAAGAACAACCCCGCAGCTAGCTGCGACCCCCACGTGACAGACCAAGACCAAGACCCGCCATGCCAAGACCAAGACCAAGACCCGCCATGCCAAGACCAAGACCAAGACCCGCCATGCCAAGACCAAGACCAAGACCCGCCATGCCAAGACCAAGACCAAGACCAAGACCCGCCATGCCAAGACCAAGACCCGCCATGCCAAGACCAAGACCCGCCATGCCAAGACCAAGACCTGCCATGCCAAGACCAAGACCTATACCAAGACCCACGCCGAGCTTCGCCGCCTGACGCGCCACGCCGAGCTTCGCCGCCTGACGCACCACACTGAGCTTCGCCGCCTGACTCACCACGCCAAGCCACGCCTGCCACGATGACGACGCGCCTGCCTCCTCGTCGGCCACGGATATGGCCGCTACCTGGTCGCCCGCCACGCCAAGTGCGCCCACCTCCCAGTCGGCCACGAATGTGGCCATTCCCTGGGCGCCCGCCTCGCCTGCTGCAGCGGCGTTCCACTCGCCGCCGCCACCTAACTCTGCCCCGGTGGATACGGGGACACGTGGTCTGGCGACCCACCGCCATGTCCCCCTCCCGCCCTCCCATGACTTTTGTTAAGTTTTTTTTCTTGGACATCTGGTATCTGTCCTTAAGGGAGGGGCTCTGTCATGTCTGTATTATCATGTTTTGTTTTAAGTCATGTTTTGTTTAGTTTCTGTCTTTTCACTCCCTTGTCTGGTCACCATAGCAACCATTAGTTTTCACCTGTCACGTCACGCACCTGTTTCACGTTTTGACTCACACACACCTGTCACCAATCATGTCACTGTTATTTAAGCATACCTTGTTCATCACTCGTCCTGCCTGCATTGTCGTCATGTCACTCCGGTTCATGTCTCGTTTTGACAAAGTAAGTTTCCATGTCCATGTCCTAGTTTTTGTTAATTAGTAGCTTCATATGTTTTAGGCACACTTGCCTTTTTTGGTTGTATCTTTGTGTTTTGTGGTAGTGACGGTTTAATGTCAATAAATCCAAGCCTACCTTCACGCTGTCGTCCGGAGCCGTCTATTTTGCGTTGGAAGAACAACCCCGCAGCTAGCTGCGACCCCCACGTGACAGACCAAGACCAAGACCCGCCATGCCAAGACCAAGACCAAGACCCGCCATGCCAAGACCAAGACCAAGACCCGCCATACCAAGACCAAGACCAAGACCAAGACCAAGACCCGCCATGCCAAGACCAAGACCCGCCATGCCAAGACCTAGACCAAGACCAAGACCCGCCATGCCAAGACCAAGACCCGCCATGCCAAGACCAAGACCCGCCATGCCAAGACCAAGACCCGCCATGCCAAGACCAAGACCTGCCATGCCAAGACCAAGACCTATACCAAGACCCACGCCGAGCTTCGCCGCCTGACGCGCCACGCCGAGCTTCGCCGCCTGACTCACCACGCCAAGCCACGCCTGCCACGATGACGACGCGCCTGCCTCCTCGTCGGCCACGGATATGGCCGCTACCTGGTCGCCCGCCACGCCAAGTGCGCCCACCTCCCAGTCGGCCACGAATGTGGCCATTCCCTGGGCGCCCGCCTCGCCTGCAGCAGCGGCGTTCCACTCGCCGCCGCCACCTAACTCTGCCCCGGTGGATACGGGGACACGTGGTCTGGCGACCCACCGCCATGTCCCCCTCCCGCCCTCCCATGACTTTTGTTAAGTGTTTTTTCTTGGACATCTGGTATCTGTCCTTAAGGGAGGGGCTCGATAATTTCTTATCAAACCTCATCCCTAATGATAGCTGCTACCTTGCACAATAGAAATAAACCTGGCCAACTGAGAAAAAGAGTGAACATAATCCACCAAGTCAGAGTGCCATAAAAGTGCTGGAACAAGCAGACTGATGTTCAGTGTCCAACACGGTACCAACGACCCGGTCTGAGTACGTCCTGATTGGTGTAACTCGGCTGAGATGCACGTTATGGAGGTCACAGTAGCAGGATGATGGAGAAGCAGCGAGCGGCGAAGGCGGCGGTTGCATATCCGTCATGTCGGGACGCGGCATGCGAGCGCCATCCATCACCGGCGCAGATAATGATTGTTCTTTATTGCTAGCTTTGCAATATGAACACGTCAACGCTTCCTACTGTCTCCCCTGCCGGAGGAATAAACAAGTTGGACCAAACTTTTGTTTTTCCCCCCCCAATTTATCCCTCCATCACTTCAGGAAGGAGCGAAAAGGAGGCGGAGGTGTGGGTTGATTGGCTGACAGCCATCGCGGCCAAGTTTGTCGGCGCCGCTGCTTATCTGCATGGCGTTAATAATTGATGGAAGCCTGCGAGCATACATCTATGATGGACTCGCTACACCCGCAATTTCGCTGGCTCATTCGTTCCATCTCCTCCGCCTCTCAGTGTACTCCCATCACACACTCAGGGCTTATCAAATACTCTTCCTCCGTCTTGATGAATCTACGCCGCTGTCCTAATCCCTTTTCCACACTCGCCTCCTCGCCCTCGCTCTTTGTCTCTGATGCAGATGTTCATCCACGTGTCAGCCTTTCCAAGGCCTGCGCCCCAAAACAGGCCTCCCTTCAAAATAATAGCACGGGGCTGTGTTGGCCCTGTGATGAGGCGGCGACTTGTCCAGGGTGTACCGCGCCTTCCGCCCATGTGCAGCTGGCTCCAGCACCCCCTGTGACCCCGAAAGGGACAAACGGTAGAAAATGGATGGATGAATGGGGCGCCAGATCCGGTCTGACCGCGCTGACAAAATAATGGTCTCAAAAACGTAAATAAGTAAATAAGTAAATAAGTAAAAAATGACATAGCGCTGTATAAAACATAGGTGAAATAAAACAACAATTCAATGAAAACAACAAAGGCAACATCATAAAAATGATACAACGTGGATTAAAAATGGTAGTTAAAAGGTACATTAACTAAAAGTTTTCAAATGACAACAATTTCACCTATTTTTTTGTTAAGTACATAACTCCACATGTGTTCATTCACAGTTTTGATGTGACAATCTACAATGTAAATAGTCATGAAAATAAAGAAAACACATTGAATGAGAAGTTGTGTCCAAACTTTCGGCCTGTACTGTATATATATATAAAAAAATATATATATATACATATCATTTTTTTATATATATTTTTTGATATATTTATATATATATGTATATATATATATATATATATATATATATATATATATATATATATATATATATATATATATATATATATATATATATATAATATATTTTATATATATATATATATATATATATATATATATAAAATATATTTTATATATATATATACATATATATACTAAAAACATATATATATATATAATATATACATAATATATATATAATATATCTATATATATGATTTTTTTATATATATATATATTTATATATATTATATATATATATATATACATATATATATATATATACATATATATTTATATATATATATATATGATTTATATATATATATTAAAAACTATATATATAATATATATATATATATATATATATATATATATATATATATATATATATATATATATATATATATATATATATATATATATATATATATATATATATATATATATATATATGTATGTCTTAATAAGGTTA
>NC_084551.2:63147500-63152500 GCF_033978685.3 Nerophis lumbriciformis | reverse complement strand
CAGAAATGTGTGTATGTTACAGTACACAAAAACTTGTGACTTGCAACAAGGGGGGCATGGGGGTCATCCGGCCAGAAACCGCAGCCGTCACAGCGCTGCTCCGTAGTCCGTCATACCGGCCGGGGTGGGTAGTTGTAGTCCACGAGTGCGTGGTTTGTGCATAAGCCTGGAAGTCACTCCGTTTGGCGTCACGGAACAGAATCAAACCTCCTTGCAGAAGGGGAAAGGAATTTAAGAGCGTCTTTCGCTGCACTGGTCTCGCTGGGGTGTTTAGTTCTATTTTAAACATTGCTGTTAGCATGCTAGTTAATAGCATTGTTACCATTTTGGGGGTATTCTCCCAAGATGAAAACGTTAGGATGTTTTGTGCATGTTTCAAGTTTAATTTATTCAGACATTTTTTAGCTTTTTGACAGATAAAGAGAATACATTTTTTTAATATACATAAAGTCTGAAATGGGCAGAAGCTAAAGCTTATTACACCTATGCCAGAGTATATCCAAAACACAAACAGAACAAGAACAAATACCAATGTAGTTGTACATTTTGTTTTGTTTTCCATTAATCAGGCTTTTTGTGCAGATGACCTACCTCGCTATTGCTACTTTTACCACTCTGCATATCACTCTGACATTTAGCACAATTAGCAGCCATTTATTGAAGCATGAGATACTCCCCTGAGATGGTAAGCATTGACACTGATTGGGGGATTAGCTAACTGTTATCATATCAACTAATAGTATTATTAAGCATTGGAAACTTTATGGGATTTTCCCAATACGAAAATAGGCGTCTGTTAGGTCTTAATGTGCACACTACCGACGTTACCTTTAGCATGTTTCATATCACATTGACATTTAGCACATTTAGCAAGCATTTATTGATGTAAGTGATGTTCCCATGTTATCATAAAGTATCCATGCGGGTTGTTAGCATTCTAGCTAATAGCATAGTTAACTCATACCAATATCCACACCAATATTTTGGTACCGGTACCAAAATGTATTTCGACACTTTTCGATACTTTTTTAAATAAAGGGAACCACAAAAAAATGTCATTATTGTCTTTATTTGAACAAAAAATCTTAGGGTACATGCGGAGTTTGCATGAAATACTATTCAGAACCTTTTCATGGGGATGATTTATGTGTGCACTCGGGTTGTACCCATGCCAATATTTTGGTACCAAAATGTATTTTGATACTTGTCGATGCTTTTCTATATAAAGGGGACCACAAAAAATGTCATTATTGTCTTTATTTGAACAAAAAATCTTAGGGTACATGCGGAGTTTGCATGAAATACTATTCAGAACCTTTTCATGGGGATGATTTACGTGTGCACTCGGGTTGTACCCATGCCAATATTTTGGTACCAAAATGTATTTTGATACTTGTCGATGCTTTTCTAAATAAAGGGGACCACAAAAAATGGCATTATTGGCTTTACTTTAACAAAAAAATGTTAGTGTACATGAAACATATGTTTATTATTGTAATTTAGTCCTTAAATAAAATAGTCAACTTGTCTTTTAGTAGTAAGTAAACAAACAGACTCCTAATTAGTCGTATGCAGTAACATATTGTGTCATTTATACACCTATTATTTTGTACACATTATGAGGGACAAACTGTAAAAATTGATTATTAATCTACTTGTTCATTTACTGTTAATATCTGCTTATTTTCTGTTTTAACATGTTCTATCTACACTTCTGTTAAAATGTAATAATCACTTATTCTTCTCTTCTTTCATACTTGACATTAGTTTTGGATGATACCACACATTTAGGTATGGATGTGATACCAAGTAGTTACAGGATCATACATTGGTCATATTCAAAGTCCCCATGTGTCCAGGGACGTATTTACTGACTTTATAAACATAATATTGCTTTTTTTTTAAAAAGGAAAAAAGATTTTGTGACGATAAAAGATATTGATGAACTCAAATTAGTATCGACTAGATACGCTCTTGTACTTGGTATCATTACAGTGGATGTCAGGTGTAGATCCACCCATGGCATTTGTTTACATTGTATCTTCCTACGGTGTGTAGTGAAGCATGTTTAGCTATTCCTCGTCCTCCAGTGATAGTGATACTTGTAACGTACTTTATTTGTCGCCATGGAGACCAGGATTAGTGATTTAGAAGTAGCTAAAACACTATGGATGGATGTTAGCTGCTAGCTAGCTAGCCATGTCTTAAAGCAGCTCTTCCTGAGAGTGTTTCAGTGTTATAACTTCACCTTTATCTTGACTTTTTACACCAAAATGCGTCCATTCTCCCTTTTCTGTCTACACACTGTGTCTGCTTGTAAGTACTCTGTGTGTGTGCGCTGCCGAACATGCTCACAAAACATGCTAACAAAAAAATTCTAATAAAAAATGAGGAACCGGTACCTTTCAAACAGGGTATAGTACCGTTTTTGATTCATTAGTGCCATGATACTATACTAATACCTGTTTACCGTCCTATGTCCTACATAAATGAAAAATCGCAGACTCGTGCAATGATGTCTGGGTACATTTCTACCATATATGGTTAATCCGCTGACGTCACAAATGGAAAAAAAAAAAAGGAAGGATTTTTCAAATTGACTGTGTGTCGCTTTTAAATTTGCTCCCCCTCTGGTCAACATATGAAATAACAAGTGTGTGTAAACATTTGAAGTGCTCCCCCTCTGGCCAACATATGAAATAACAAGTGTGTGTAAACATTTGAAGTGCTCCCCCTCTGGCCAACATATGAAATAACAAGTGTGTGTAAACATTTGAAGTGCTCCCCCTCTGGCCAACATATGCAATAACAAGTGTGTGTAAGAAATTGAAATGCGCCCCCCTTTGGCCAAAATTAATTAAAAATAAATAAATAAAAATGTATATAGAGACATACTGTAATAACTGAAGATTAAAAAACAATTACCAACAAAAAAAAAAATTAAATAAAGAAAAATTAACCAAAAGCAGTCTTTTTCTCACAGAGTGTCGACTTTTTTCTTCCAAAATTGGGAACAATTTCTCATATTTATCTCTGTTTCTGTAATATTGCAATATTTTCTTGTAAAATTATTACTTTTTTCATGTAAAATTATTACTTTTTTCATGTAAAATTATTACTTTTTAAAGCAAAATGGTGACATTTGTCATATAAAATTCTGACTTATATTGCCAATTTTTATGTTTTTGTATAATAGTGACATTTTCGGAGTAAAATTATGACTTTTGTCATAATTATGCCAAGTAAAATTCAGATTATTATCATAATATTGCCAACATGTTTAAGTTTTCTTAAAAAATGGTGACTTTTGTCGAGTAAAATTACGACAATTTTCATAAAATTGCCAAAATGTTAAGCTTTTCTTGTAAAATTGCGACTGTTATTGAGTAAAATTCCAACTTTTATCGTAACATTGCACACATGTTCAGTTTTTCTTCCAAAATTTTGACTTGCGTTGAGTAAAATGTCGACTTTTATTATAATACTGCAAAAATTCAAAGTTTTTCTTGTAAAATTGTGACCTTTTTCTTGTGAAATTCCAACTCATTTTTCACAACAAGCTTTTTTATATTTGCATCGTATGTATATATTATTAATGTTGTACAAACCCCGTTTCCATATGAGTTGGGAAATTGTGTTAGATGTAAATATAAACGGAATACAATGATTTGCAAATCCTTTTCAACCCATATTCAGTTGAATATGCTACAAAGACAACATATTTGATGTTCAAACTCATAAACTTTATTATTTTTTTTGTAAATAATAATTTACTTATAATTTCATGGCTGCAACACGTGCCAAAGTAGTTGGGAAAGGGCATGTTCACCACTGTGTTACATGGCCTTTCCTTTTAACAACACTCAGTAAATGTTTGGGAACTGAGGAGACACATTTCTTAAGCTTCTCAGGTGGAATTCTTTCCCATTCTTGCTTGATGTACAGCTTAAGTTGTTCAACAGTCCGGGGGTCTCCGTTGTGCTATTTTAGGCTTCATAATGCGCCACACATTTTCAATGGGAGACAAGTCTGGACTACAGGCAGGCCAGTCTAGTACCGCACTCTTTTACTATGAAGCCACGTTGATGTAACACGTGGCTTGGCATTGTCTTGCTGAAATAAGCAGGGGCGTCCATGGTAACGTTGCTTGGATGGCAACATATGTTGCTCCAAAACCTGTATGTACCTTTCAGCATTAATGGCGCTTTCACAGATGTGTAAGTTACCCATGTCTTGGGCACTAATACACCCCCATACCATCACACATGCTGGCTTTTACACTTTGCGCCTATAACAATCCGGATGGTTCTTTTCCTCTTTGGTCCGGAGGATCCACAGTTTCCAAAAACAATTTAAAATGTGGACTCGTCAGACCACAGAACACTTTTCCACTTTGTATCAGTCCATCTTAGATGAGCTCAGGCCCAGCGAAGCCGACGGCGGTTCTGGGTGTTGTTGATAAACGGTTTTCGCCTTGCATAGGAGAGTTTAAACTTGCACTTACAGATGTAGCGACCAACTGTAGTTACTGACAGTGGGTTTCTGAAGTGTTCCTGAGCACATGTGGTGATATCCTTTACACACTGACGTCGCTTGTTGATGCAGTACAGCCTGAGGGATGGAAGGTCACGGGCTTAGCTGCTTACGTGCAGCGATTTCTCCAGATTCTCTGAACCTTTTGATGATATTACGGACCGTAGATGGTGAAATCCCTAAATTCCTTGCAATAGCTGCTTGAGAAAGGTTTTTCTTAAACTGTTCAACAATTTGCTCACGCATTTGTTGACAAAGTGGTGACCCTCGTGAATCTACTTTTATACCCAATCATGGCACCCACCTGTTCCCAATTAGCCTGCACACCTGTGGGATGTTCCAAATAAGTGTTTGATGAGCATTCCTCAACTTTATCAGTATTTATTGCCACCTTTCCCAACTTCTTTGTCACGTGTTGCTGGCATCAAATTCTAAAGTTAATGATTATTTGCAAAAAAAAAACAACT
>NC_084551.2:63060000-63132500 GCF_033978685.3 Nerophis lumbriciformis | reverse complement strand
TAATAAATCCGTCCCATGATTTTACTCCACATATTGATCAGTGGTGAAACACCATTTGCTTATACGTAAACACCATATGTTTATACTTAAACTAGCTCATATTAATTAATAAATATGTTCTATGATTTTACTCCACATATTGATCAGTGGTGAAACACCATATGTGTATACTTAAACTAGCCCATATTAATTAAAAAATCCGTCCCATGATTTTACTCCACATATTGATCAGTGGTGAAACACCATATGCTTATACGTAAACACCATATGTTTATACTTAAACTAGCTCATATTAATTAATAAATATGTTCTATGATTTTACTCCACATATTGATCAGTGGTGAAACACCATATGTTTGTACTTAAACTGGCTCATATTAATTAATTAATCTGTTCCATGATTTTACTCCACATATTGATCAGTGGTGAAACACCATATGCTTATACTTAAACTAGCTCATATTAATTAAAAAATATGTCCCATGATTTTACTCCACATATTGATCAGTGGTGAAACACCATATGCTTATACTTAAACTAGCTCATATTAATTAATAAATCCGTCCCATGATTTTACTCCACACATTGATCAGTGGTGAAACACCATATGGTTATACTTAAACTGGCTCATAGTAATTAATAAATCTGTTCCATGATTTTACTCCGCATATTGCTCAATGGTGAAACACCATATGCTTATACGTAAACACCATATGTGTATACTTAAACTAGCTCATATTAATTAATAAATCTGTTCCATGATTTCACTCCACATATTGATCAGTGGTGAAACACCATATGCTTATACTTAAACTGGCTCATATTAATTCATAAATCCGTCCCATGATTTTACTCTGCATATTGCTCAATAGTGAAACACCATATGCTTATACGTAAACACCATATGTTTATACTTAAACTAGCTCATATTAATTAATAAATCCGTCCCATAATTTTACTCCACATATTGATCAGTGGTGAAACACCATATGCTTATACCTAAACTGGCTCATATTAATTAATGAATCTGTTCCATGATTTTACTCCGCATATTGTTTAATGGTGAAACACCATATGCTTATACGTAAACACCATATGTTTATACTTAAACTAGCTCATATTAATTAATAAATATGTTCTATGATTTTACTCCACATGTTGATCAGTGGTGAAACACCATATGTGTATACTTAAACTAGCCCATATCAATTAATAAATCCGTCCCATGATTTTACTCCACATATTGATCAGTGGTGAAACACCATATGCTTATACGTAAACACCATATGTTTATACTTAAACTAGCTCATATTAATTAATAAATCCGTCCCATGATTTTACTCCACATATTGATCAGTGGTGAAACACCATATGCTTATACTTAAACTGGCTCATATTAATTAATAAATCTGTTCCATGATTTTTCTCCGCATATTGCTCAATGGTGAAACACCATATGCTTATACTTAAACTGGCTCATATTAATAAATAAATCTGTTCCATGATTTTACCCCGCATATTGTTTAATGGTGAAACACCATATGCTTATGCGTAAACACCATATGTTTATACTTAAACTAGCTCATATTAATTAATAAATATGTTCTATGATTTTACTCCACATATTGATCAGTGGTGAAACACCATATGTGTATACTTAAACTAGCTCATATTAATTAATAAATCCGTCCCATGATTTTACTCCACATATTGATCAGTGGTGAAACACCATATGCTTATACGTAAACACCATATGTTTATACTTAAACTAGCTCATATTAATTAATAAATATGTTCTATGATTTTACTCCACATATTGATCAGTGGTGAAACACCATATGTGTATACTTAAACTAGCCCATATTAATTAATAAATCCGTCCCATGATTTTACTCCACATATTGATCAGTGGTGAAACACCATATGCTTATACTTAAACTGGCTCATATGAATCAATAAATCTGTTCCATGATTTTACTCCACATATTGATCAGTAGTGAAACACCATTTGTGTATACTTAAACTAGCTCATATTAATTAATATATCCGTTCTATGATTTTACTCCATATATTGATCAGTGGTGAAGCACCATATGCTTATACTTAAACTGGCTCATATTAATTAATAAATATGTTCTATGATTTTACTCCACATATTGATAAGTGGCGAAACACCATATGTGTATACTTAAACTAGCTCATATTAATTAATAAAAATGTTCTATGATTTTACTCCACATATTGATCAGTGGTGAAACACCATATGTGTATACTTAAACTAGCTCATATTAATTAATATGTCCGTTCTATGATTTTACTCCACATATTGATCAGTGGCGAAACACCATATGTGTATACTTAAACTAGCTCATATTAATTAATAAATCTGTTCTATGATTTTACTCCACATATTGATCAGTGGTGAAACACCATATGTTTGTACTTAAACTAGCTCATATTAATTAATAAATCCGTCCCACAATTTTACTCCACATATTGATCAGTGGTGAAACACCATATGCTTATAATTAAACTAGCTCATATTAATTAATGAATCTGTTCCATGATTTGACTCCACATATTGATCAGTGGTGAAACACCATATGCTTATACTTAAACTGGCTCATAGTAATTAATAAATCTGTTCCATGATTTTACTCCGCATATTGTTTAATGGTGAAACACCATATGCTTATACGTAAACACCATATGTTTATACTTAAACTAGCTCATATTAATTAATAAATCTGTTCCATGATTTCACTCCACATATTGATCAGTGGTGAAACACCATATGCTTATACTTAAACTGGCTCATATTAATTCATAAATCCGTCCCATGATTTTACTCTGCATATTGCTCAATAGTGAAACACCATATGCTTATACGTAAACACCATATGTTTATACTTAAACTAGCTCATATTAATTAATAAATCCGTCCCATAATTTTACTCCACATATTGATCAGTGGTGAAACACCATATGCTTATACCTAAACTGGCTCATATTAATTAATGAATCTGTTCCATGATTTTACTCCGCATATTGTTTAATGGTGAAACACCATATGCTTATACGTAAACACCATATGTTTATACTTAAACTAGCTCATATTAATTAATAAATATGTTCTATGATTTTACTCCACATGTTGATCAGTGGTGAAACACCATATGTGTATACTTAAACTAGCCCATATCAATTAATAAATCCGTCCCATGATTTTACTCCACATATTGATCAGTGGTGAAACACCATATGCTTATACGTAAACACCATATGTTTATACTTAAACTAGCTCATATTAATTAATAAATCCGTCCCATGATTTTACTCCACATATTGATCAGTGGTGAAACACCATATGCTTATACTTAAACTGGCTCATATTAATTAATAAATCTGTTCCATGATTTTACTCCGCATATTGCTCAATGGTGAAACACCATATGCTTATACTTAAACTGGCTCATATTAATAAATAAATCTGTTCCATGATTTTACCCCGCATATTGTTTAATGGTGAAACACCATATGCTTATGCGTAAACACCATATGTTTATACTTAAACTAGCTCATATTAATTAATAAATATGTTCTATGATTTTACTCCACATATTGATCAGTGGTGAAACACCATATGTGTATACTTAAACTAGCTCATATTAATTAATAAATCCGTCCCATGATTTTACTCCACATATTGATCAGTGGTGAAACACCATATGCTTATACGTAAACACCATATGTTTATACTTAAACTAGCTCATATTAATTAATAAATATGTTCTATGATTTTACTCCACATATTGATCAGTGGTGAAACACCATATGTGTATACTTAAACTAGCCCATATTAATTAATAAATCCGTCCCATGATTTTACTCCACATATTGATCAGTGGTGAAACACCATATGCTTATACTTAAACTGGCTCATATGAATCAATAAATCTGTTCCATGATTTTACTCCACATATTGATCAGTAGTGAAACACCATTTGTGTATACTTAAACTAGCTCATATTAATTAATATATCCGTTCTATGATTTTACTCCATATATTGATCAGTGGTGAAGCACCATATGCTTATACTTAAACTGGCTCATATTAATTAATAAATATGTTCTATGATTTTACTCCACATATTGATAAGTGGCGAAACACCATATGTGTATACTTAAACTAGCTCATATTAATTAATAAAAATGTTCTATGATTTTACTCCACATATTGATCAGTGGTGAAACACCATATGTGTATACTTAAACTAGCTCATATTAATTAATATGTCCGTTCTATGATTTTACTCCACATATTGATCAGTGGCGAAACACCATATGTGTATACTTAAACTAGCTCATATTAATTAATAAATCTGTTCTATGATTTTACTCCACATATTGATCAGTGGTGAAACACCATATGTTTGTACTTAAACTAGCTCATATTAATTAATAAATCCGTCCCACAATTTTACTCCACATATTGATCAGTGGTGAAACACCATATGCTTATAATTAAACTAGCTCATATTAATTAATGAATCTGTTCCATGATTTGACTCCACATATTGATCAGTGGTGAAACACCATATGCTTATACTTAAACTGGCTCATAGTAATTAATAAATCTGTTCCATGATTTTACTCCGCATATTGTTTAATGGTGAAACACCATATGCTTATACGTAAACACCATATGTTTATACTTAAACTAGCTCATATTAATTAATAAATCCGTCCCATGATTTTACTCCACATATTGATCAGTGGTGAAACACCATATGTTTGTACTTAAACTGGCTCATATTAATTAATAAATCTGTTCCATGATTTTACTCCACATATTGATCAGTGGTGAAACACCATATGCTTGTACTTAAACTGGCTCATATTAATTAATAAATCTGTTCCATGATTTTACTCCGCATATTGCTTAATGGTGAAACACCATATGCTTATACGTAAACACCATATGTTTATACTTAAACTAGCTCATATTAATTAATAAATCTGTCCCATGATTTTACTCCACATATTGATCAGTGGTGAAACACCATATGCTTATACTTAAACTGGCTCATATTAATTAATAAATCCGTTCCATGATTTTACTCCGCATATTGCTCAATGGTGAAACACCATATGCTTATATGTAAACACCATATGTTTATACTTAAACTAGCTCATATTAATTAATAAATATGTTCTATGATTTTACTCTACATATTGATCAGTGGTGAAACACCATATGTTTGTACTTAAACTGGCTCATGTTAATTAATTAATTATGTTCTATGATTTTACTCCACATATTGATCAGTGGTGAAACACCATATGCTTGTACTTAAACTGGCTCATATTAATTAATAAATCTGTTCCATGATTTTACTCCGCATATTGTTTAATGGTGAAACACCATATGCTTATACGTAAACACCATATGTTTATACTTAAACTAGCTCATATTAATTAATAAATATGTTCTGTGATTTTACTCCACATATTGATCATTGGTGAAACACCATATGTTTATACTTAAACTGGCTCATATTAATGAATTCTGTTCCATGATTTTACTCCACATATTGATCAGTGGTGAAACACCATATGCTTATACTTAAACTGGCTCATATTAATAAATAAATCTGTTCCATGATTTTACTCCACATATTGATCAGTAGTGAAACACCATATGTGTATACTTAAACTAGCTCATATTAATTAATATATCCGTTCTATGATTTTACTCCATATATTGATCAGTGGTGAAGCACCATATGCCTATACTTAAACTGGCTCATATTAATTAATAAATATGTTCCATGATTTTACTCCACATATTGATCAGTGGTGAATCACCATATGCTTATATTAGATATTGTGTGTATATATATATATATATATATATATATATATATATATATATATATATATATATATATACACACATATATATATATATATATATATATATATATATATATATATATATATATATATATATATATATATATATATATATATATATATATATATATATAAATATATATTATTAATTATTATTGTGACATGTACTAGAGGACTAGTATTGTGGGACATGTGACACGTACTAGAGGACTAAGATGTGACCTTGCACTTGTTGACCTTGGTGTGCCTGCAAGATAAGACTTTCTTGCCAAATTGCCTTTCCCTCCAGTTTGAAAGCACACACACTCAGATTGCTTATTAGCAGACTCGGGCTAATTGCCCTTCATTCACTCACTGCAGCTCCAAACTCTCTTTCACATCTTTTTTGCATATTTACACAAAAACATTGTATTGTCAGTAAGAAGGGAGGCTTGGTGGTTGCTGTGAAGACTTACTTGGTGGTTGCTGTGAAGACTTACCTGGTGGTTGCTGTGAAGACTTACTTGGTGGTTGCTGTGAAGACTTACCTGGTGGTTGCTGTGAAGACTTACTTGGTGGTTGCTGTGAAGACTTAATTGGTGGTTGCTGTGAAGACTTACCTGGTGGTTGCTGTGAAGACTTACTTGGTGGTTGCACTGAAGACTTAATTGGTGGTTGCTGTGAAGACTTACTTGGTGGTTGCTGTGAAGACTTACTTGGTGGTTGCTGTGAAGACTTACTTGGTGGTTGCTGTGAAGACTTACCTGGTGGTTGCTGTGAAGACTTACTTGGTGGTTGCTGTGAAGACTTACCTGGTGGTTGCTGTGAAGACTTACTTGGTGGTTGCTGTGAAGACTTACTTGGTGGTTGCTGTGAAGACTTACCTGGTGGTTGCTGTGAAGACTTACCTGGTGGTTGCTGTGAAGACTTACTTGGTGGTTGCTGTGAAGACTTACCTGGTGGTTGCTGTGAAGACTTACTTGGTGGTTGCACTGAAGACTTAATTGGTGGTTGCTGTGAAGACTTACTTGGTGGTTGCTGTGAAGACTTACTTGGTGGTTGCTGTGAAGACTTACCTGGTGGTTGCTGTGAAGACTTACTTGGTGGTTGCTGTGAAGACTTACTTGGTGGTTGCTGTGAAGACTTACACACACAGAGAGAAAAACATAAAATATATTTTTTTTAGTTTCCCTTTCTTACCCCTCCAGCTTCTCCGTTGCTTATTTACATTTATACGTTTGTGGAATGCTGATGCCTCCTTCTGGAAGTTTACGACCAACGTGGGCCGTACTGGTTAGTCCTGCTCTTCAAGTGTGTGGTGATAGGACAACTTCTTGTCATCCACACTCTCGCACTCTGTCCAACCAAATTAAAAACAATAAAATAAATCAATACTTAAAGCGGGGTGGTCAGCAACCCGCGGCTCTTTAGCGCCGCCCTAGTGGCTCCCTGGAGGTTTTTCCAAAAATGGATGGGTGGAAAAATATTGTTGTTGTTTTAATAATGTTTCTGTAGGAGGACAAACATGACACAAGCCTGTTCTAACTGTTAGAACTACCACTGTTTAATATGTTTGTGTTTATGCTTCACTGATGAGAGTATTTAGCCAGCGCCGTTTTGTCCTACTAATTTTGGCGGTCCTTGAACTCGCCGTCGTTGGTTCACGTGTGCAACTTTCTCCGATGCTGCCACAGAGAGACGTGTTTTATGCCACTCCTTCTTTGTCTCATTTTGTCCACCAAACGTTTTATGCTGTGCATGAATGCACAAAGGTAAACTTTGTTGATGTTATTGACTGTGAGAATAATTATGTGTAAGTTATCGCACAACTCTTATGCTTAAAGGCTGTTGCTATGGTTATTATCAATTGTGCTGAAGTTGTACTTTTCCATCTGTGCAAAGGGACAGCTTGCAATCTTGGATTGCAGTCGTTTCTTATCAGTGTTTGTGTCCAGAACATCGAGTACCGTGACGCAGACAAAGCAGAGACAGGGCGATATCACGAGTGTCAGCACATTTGCATTTCTGAATAATCATATATTGTGTCCAACTGGGGCTGCTGAAATTACTCCCCTTCCTTCAGAAGCAGCCTCAGTGATGTAACCAGGGACCTCCCAAATAACAAGAGGAGCACGTGGGACTGTACCTTATATATATATATATGTCTTAATAAGATTATCCAAAAAATAGTGCTCGATACCGTGGTAGAGCGCAATATATGTATCATCAGGAGATTTCAATAGAAACGTTCACATACCATGGTTTATATAGGGTACAGAGTGGGTAGGTACAGGCTGGCGTAGGGGCGTGGTGATTGGCTCATGTGTTACCTAGGAGGTGTTTCCGTCTGTGACGGCATGCTCCAATACGTGCACCATGACAGCAACCACCCACCCACCACCACGAAAAAAATACCTACCGGAATTAATAAAAGGCTATCGATGCTGTCATCTAGCAAAGCTGAATTTGACCAAGCAACCCCCCCGTACCAAAAAGCACTTGATGAAAGCGGATACAACTTCACCCTCACCTATGAACCCACGCCAGGAAACCAACCAAAAAAGAGCAGAAAACAAAACATTATCTGGTACAACCCCCCATACAGCAAAAAAGTCTCAACTGATATTGGCCACAAATTCCTCACTCTGATCGACAAACACTTCCCCAAAGGCAACACCCTACGAAAAGTATTCAACAAGAACAACATTAAATTGAGCTACAGCTGTATGAACAATATACGACAAATTATTTCAAACCACAACAAAACAATTGCAAATGAGCCGTCTACCCCCAGACAGAGCGACTCCAAAACCAACAAAGGCTGCAACTGCCGCAAGAAACTTGATTGCCCTCTCAACGGGGGGTGCTTACAAACATCAGTCGTTTACCAATCAAAGGTAACACGCAAGGACATTAACACATCCGACACATATGTAGGATTAACCGAGGGAGAGTTTAAAACCAGATGGAACAATCACAAGGCTTCTTTCAGGAACCAAAACCTGCGGAACACTACAGAACTCAGCAAACACATTTGGGACCTCAAAGACAATAATGTTGAATATTCAATAACATGGCAAATTCTTGCATCCAGCACACCTTACAATAGTGGTAATAAAAGATGCAACCTATGCTTGAAAGAGAAACTGTTTATTATATACCGTCCAGACCTGTCATCCCTCAACAAGCGCAGCGAAATTGTATCAGCATGCCGTCACAGACGGAAACACCTCCTAGGTAACACATGAGCCAATCACCACGCCCCTACGCCAGCCTGTACCTACCCACTCTGTGCCCTATATAAACCATGGTATGTGAATGCTTCTATTAAAATCTCCTGATGATTGAGGGAACCCCTCATGAAACAGGCCTGTAGAGATGAAGTAGTCTTGTGATTTTTTCCCACACATACATATATATATATATATATATATATATATATATATATATATATATATATATGTATCACAATTTTTTCTCTAAATTTGGCCCACCGAGTAAAAAGTCAAAACCTGTTCTCAGTGGCCTAGTGGTTTGAGTGTCCGCCCTGAGATGGGTAGGTTGTGAGTTCAAACCCCGGCTGAGTCATACCAAAGACTGTAAAAATGGGACCCATCACCTCCCTACTTGGCACTCGAGGGTTGGAATCGGGGGGTTAAATCACCAAACATGATTCCCGGGCGCGGCCACCGCTGCTGCTCACTGCTCCCTGTCCCCCCATGGGGTGATCAAGGGTGATGAGAATAATGTTTCCACACCTAGTGTGTGTGTGACAATCATTGGTACTTTAACTTTAACTTTAAAATATTTGCCCAGGCCTGATGTAGAGGGATGCTTTCCATCATTTTCAGCAGACTGCATTGCGAAATGATTGAAATGACCATCTCGCTTCCTCTCACGTGAGATCCACCCAGAAACGGGGCCATATGAATCCCTTCCTTACTTAACGGTAGTATTAAAAACTCTAACCCACTGACCAAACCAGTGAACATGTTCCAACATGAATGAATCCAACATGAATCCAACATGAATCCAACATGATGGGTGTTAGTGTTCAGGCCACTTACAGACTCTAAAGGGTGATAGTTTGCACCTAATGAGTCAACATATAAACAGCCTGTCAAGCTGTAAAGCAGTTATGCATAAATAACTCAACACATCATGCTGAACTGTAACTTAAAGCGATATAATGAGGCTGAAACTGTCGGCATATCTTGGATCTTCATGTTTGGTTTTTGTTTTGCTGAGCCCAGTAAGCATGGAGAAAACACCAGACTGATTGCTCTCATGTCAGCTTCTGCTGCTGCTTTGGTTGAGTTTGTGTTTATTTCCAACTACTCAGTGGCCTAGTGGTTAGAGCAGGGGTGCTCATTACGTCGATCGCGAGCTACCGGTCGATCTCGGAGGGTGTGTCAGTCGATCACCAGCCAGCCATTAAAAAAATAGTCCTAAAAATGAGCGATCATAAATCTTCACTATGACGTCACTTTCGTCACTTGATTGACATTCACGGCACCCGAGGGTCTTTTGAGATGGCGCTGGCTGCTGCCAGCTCATTAAAATGACCGACTGGAAGGCGAGAAACACTTTATTTCAACAGACTTTGCCGACAATGTTTTTCTTGTAAAGTATATACAAAGGAGTATGGAAGCTGGACAAATAAGATGCCAAAAACCAACCACTTTCATGTGGTATTGGACAGAAAGGAGGACTTTTTTTCTCCTCCATTCGAAAATGCGGACCTTATCATCACCACTGTCTGATTCCAGTCAATGCAAGTCATCACAATCAGGTAATACACCAACTTATATTCTTGTCTTCATGAAAGAAAGGAATCTATATGTGTTAAACATGCTTGTATTATCTCTAAACACTTTTAACTTATTAACAATATTAACTATATGTATTAAACATGCTTGTATTATCTTTAAACACCTTTAACTTATTAACAATATTAACTATATGTGTTAAACATGCTTGTATTATCTCTAAACACTTTTAACTTATTAACAATATTAACTGTATGTGTTAAACATGCTTGTATTATCTTTAAACACCTTTAACTTATTACCAATATTAACTAAAAGTGTTAAACATGCTTGTATTATCTTTAAACACCTTTAACTTGTTAACAATATTACTATGTGTTAAACATTCTTGTATTATCATTAAACACCTTTAACTTATTAACAATATTAACTATATGTGATAAACATGCTTGTATTATCTTTAAACACCTTTAACTTGTTAACAATATTACTATGTGTTAAACATTCTTGTATTATCATTAAACACCTTTAATTTATTAACAATATTAACTATATGTGTTAAACATGCTTGTATTATCATTAACCACCTTTAACTTGTTAACAATATTAACTATATGTGTTAAACATGCTTGTATTATCTTTAAACACCTTTAACTTATTAACAATATTAACTATATGTGTTAAACATGCTTGTATTATCTCTAAACACTTTTAACTTATTAACAATATTAACTATATGTATTAAACATGCTTGTATTATCTCTAAACACTTTTAACTTATTAACAATATTAACTATATGTGTTAAACATGCTTGTATTATCTTTAAACACCTTCAACTTGTTAACAATATTACTATGTGTTAAACATTCTTGTATTGTCATTAAACACCTTTAATTTATTAACAATATTAACTATATGTGTTAAACATGCTTGCATTATCACTAAACATCTTTAACTTGTTAACAATATTAACTATATGTGTTAAACATGCTTGTATTATCTCTAAACACTTTTAACTTATTAACAATATTAACTATATGTGTTAAACATGCTTGTATTATCTTTAAACACCTTTAACTTATTAACAATATTAACTATATGTGTTAAACATGCTTGTATTATCTCTAAACACTTTTAACTTATTAACAATATTAACTATATGTGTTAAACATGCTTGTATTATCTTTAAACACTTTTAACTTATTAACAATATTAACTATATGTGTTAAACATGCTTGTATTATCTTTAAACACCTTTAACTTATTACCAATATTAACTAAAAGTGTTAAACATGCTTGTATTATCTTTAAACACCTTTAACTTGTTAACAATATTACTATGTGTTAAACATTCTTGTATTATCATTAAACACCTTTAATTTATTAACAATATTAACTATATGTGTTAAACATGCTTGCATTATCACTAAACATCTTTAACTTGTTAACAATATTAACTATATGTGTTAAACATGCTTGTATTATCTCTAAACACTTTTAACTTATTAACAATATTAACTATATGTGTTAAACATGCTTGTATTATCTTTAAACACCTTTAACTTATTAACAATATTAACTATATGTGTTAAACATGCTTGTATTATCTCTAAACACTTTTAACTTATTAACAATATTAACTATATGTGTTAAACATGCTTGTATTATCTTTAAACACATTTAACTTATTACCAATATTAACTAAAAGTGTTAAACATGCTTGTATTATCTTTAAACACCTTTAACTTGTTAACAATATTACTATGTGTTAAACATTCTTGTATTATCATTAAACACCTTTAATTTATTAACAATATTAACTATATTTGTTGAACATGCTTGTATTATCTTTAAACACATTTAACTTATTAACAATATTAACTATATGTGTTAAACATGCTTGTATTATCTCTGAACACGTTTAACTTATTAACAATATTAACTATATGTGTTAAACATGCTTGTATTATCTTTAAACACCTTTAACTTATTACCAATATTAACTAAAAGTGTTAAACATGCTTGTATTATCTTTAAACACTTTTAACTTATTAACAATATTAACTATATGTGTTAAACATGCTTGTATTATCTCTAAACACTTTTAACTTATTAACAATATTAACTATATGTATTAAACATGCTTGTATTATCTCTAAACACTTTTAACTTATTAACAATATTAACTATATGTGTTAAACATGCTTGTATTATCTTTAAACACCTTCAACTTGTTAACAATATTACTATGTGTTAAACATTCTTGTATTATCATTAAACACCTTTAACTTAACAATATTAACTATATGTGTTAAACATGCTTGTATTATCTTTAAACACCTTTAACTTATTAACAATATTAACTATATGAGTTAAACATGCTTGTATTATCTCTAAACACTTTTAACTTATTAACAATATTAACTATATGTGTTAAACATGCTTGTATTATCTTTAAACACCTTTAACTTATTACCAATATTAACTAAAAGTGTTAAACATGCTTGTATTATCTTTAAACACCTTTAACTTGTTAACAATATTACTATGTGTTAAACATTCTTGTATTATCATTAAACACCTTTAACTTATTAACAATATTAACTATATGTGATAAACATGCTTGTATTATCTTTAAACACCTTTAACTTATTACCAATATTAACTAAAAGTGTTAAACATGCTTGTATTATCTTTAAACACCTTTAACTTGTTAACAATATTACTATGTGTTAAACATTCTTGTATTATCATTAAACACCTTTAACTTATTAACAATATTAACTATATGTGATAAACATGCTTGTATTATCTTTAAACACCTTTAACTTATTACCAATATTAACTAAAAGTGTTAAACATGCTTGTATTATCTTTAAACACCTTTAACTTGTTAACAATATTACTATGTGTTAAACATTCTTGTATTATCATTAAACACCTTTAACTTATTAACAATATTAACTATATGTGATAAACATGCTTGTATTATCTTTAAACACCTTTAACTTATTACCAATATTAACTAAAAGTGTTAAACATGCTTGTATTATCTTTAAACACCTTTAACTTGTTAACAATATTACTATGTGTTAAACATTCTTGTATTATCATTAAACACCTTTAATTTATTAACAATATTAACTATATGTGTTAAACATGCTTGCATTATCACTAAACATCTTTAACTTGTTAACAATATTAACTATATGTGTTAAACATGTTTGCATTATCTTTAAACACCTTTAACTTAACAATATTAACTATATGTGTTAAACATGCTTGTATTATCGTTAATCACCTTTAACTTGTTAACAATATTAACTATATGTGTTAAACATGCTTGCATTATCTTTAAACACCTTTAACTTAACAATATTAAATATATGTGTTAAACATGCTTGTATTATCATTAATCACCTTTAACTTGTTAACAATATTAACTATATGTATTAAACAAACTTGTATTTTCATTAAACACCTTTAATTTATTAACAATATTAACTGTATGTGTTAAACATGCTTGTATTATCATTAAACGCCTTTAACTTGTTAACAAAAACATACGTTTCATAAATAAGTAAATATAAATGATATATATGAATGAGGTAGATCTCCGCGACTTGATCAATTGAAAAGTAGCTCGCCTGCAGAAAAAGTGTGAGCACCCCTGGGTTAGAGTGTCCGCCCTGAGATGGGTAGGTTGTGAGTTGAAAGTCATACCAAAGACTATACAAATGGGAGCCATTGCTTGGCACTCAGCATCAAGGGTTGGAATTGGGGGTTGAATCACCAAAAATGATTCCCGGGCGCGGCCACCGCTGCTGCTCACTTCTCCTGATATAATAAAAAGAAGAGAAACCACATGTCTGTCACAATAACCGCTGACTGTCTTGCACTGGGCTGTTTGTCTTGTCCTCAAAGAGTTGTTTGCCGCGTCGCTACTTCAAGGTTCTCTTTAGCAGAGTCATGACAACAAATCTATCAAATTAAAAGCACGCGGGTGTATTTAGGAGCGTCTACGGGGGCTTGTATGTTTCTCCTGCTGAAAAACCAAGTAATAGTTTAACTACTGTATTGATCCTGGGAGTGCTAAGGCGTTTATAGGCGTCCATCCAGATGAAAAAGGACGGTGGCGGTGGGGGTAAAGACACAGAATGGTTCGGGTCTGTGCTCTTTTTTTCTGCCCTTGATTCAACGTCAAAGATCTGCCGCTGCTCATTCAGCTTGGACAAGCACTGCATTGAAGCTGTAAGTCTCTATTGATTGCTGTGTGAAGAGGGATTAGTGGCATGGAAGCAGGGGAGAAGTCCCGGGGAGGAATGAGGAAGGTAGGGAGCAGTGGACGAATGGAGGAAGCGAGGGAGGAAGGTTAGGAGACAAAGGAAGTGGATGTGAGGGAGCAGGAAAAGGATTGATTGTGGCAGGAGATGGAGGATGCAAGGAAGGGAACAAGGTAGTAGTAGTACGAGAAAAGAAGAGTTACTGGAAAATAGGGTTGTCCCCATGCCAATATTGTGGTACCGGTACCAAAATGTACTTCAATACTTTTCTAAATAAAGGGGACCACAAACCTCATGATGGGGATGACTTATGTGTGCACTAGGGGATGGGGATGACTTATGTGTGCACTAGGGTTGTATCCATGCCAATATTTTTGTACGAAAATGTATTTTGATACTTGTCGATGCTTTTCTAAATAAAGAAACAAAATATCTTAGTGTACATGAAACATACGTGTATTATTGTAATTTAGTCCTTAAATAAAATAGTGAACATACTAGACAACTTGTCTTTTAGTAGTAAGTAAACAAACAAAGACTCCTAATTAGTCTATGCAGTTACATATTGTGTCATTTATACACCTATTATTTTGTACACATTATGAGGGACAAACTGCAAAAATGGATTTTTAGTTTAATATATGTGCATAGATGATGTTTTACACATCATCTTCAAGTCACTTTCTGACAGTCGCTTCAGGATGTACCGTTTTGTGGGCGGGCTTATTAACGTGCCTACACTTGGACAGCGTCTTCTCCCCGTCATCTTTGTTGTAGCGGTGTAGCGTGCAAGGACGGGAGTGGAAGAAGTGTCAAAAGATGGCGCTAACTGTTTTAATGACATTCACACTTTACTTCAATCAATAACGGAGCAGCGTCTCCTCATCCGGAAGCAACAACAACACAGGAAATGTGTCCCGTGAAAAAGCGTCTGACCGGAACTCTCTAATAACTAAAGTTCCTTGGGTGAATAATGTAAACTCACTACACCGGTATGTTTTAGTGCTTTCATGGTGAGTTTACTGACAGATATAAGTAAGAACTTTACACTACTTTATATCAGAAATGGCAACAGTGGAGGATGAATGTCACATAACAAGAAGATAGAGAAAAAGAAGAAGCTTATCGACTAACGTTGTAAAAAGTTGCTTTTACATAATATTGCGAAACAAAACACCAGATAATATGTCTTACCTTATACACACAGCATAATAATACTCCTATGTTGAAGCACAGTACAATCCATCAAGCGGTGTGACTTCATAGCTTACCAAAGTCCTACTAAAACATTTTGATGGATTTTTGAGCGCCGTGTGTCATATTCTATATTCTCAATGGAACATGTAAAAATGTTGGTGTTGTTTACTTGAGTCATATTGCAGTCCACGCACATCTCTTATGTGTGACTGTCATCATATTGCAGTCCACGTGTATCTCTTATTTGTGACTGCCATCATATTGCAGTCTACACCTGTCTCTTGTGTGGGACTGCCATCTACTGGTCACACTTATCATTATGTGTATTATCACCATGCATTAAATAAAATAGCTTCGAGGTCGGTAAGCACAAACCATAGTTATGCCGTACATTAGGTGCACTGTCGAGTTTTGAGAAAATGAAAGGATTTTAAGTGCGCCTTATAGTCCGAAAAATACGGTATATAATCTTACCCCTTTTTCCTTTGCATAGCAGTTGCTAAAACCTTTGTTCGCTTACTGTTCTCAATTTATTAACAATATACTCCATAAGTAATAACATTATAGTTAAATAATAATATAAGTTATATTTCATATTGTGAGATACAGTAAATAAGATGATCTAGAAAATGAATGATGGATGAAATACATTTTAAGTGCGCCTTATAGTCCGAAAAATACGGTATTTTCAAAATATCCCCGGTATAAGTGTTTTTTTTTTTGTTTGTTTTTTATTTCTCCCCCCCCCCCCCCCATTGTTTACCTGTATCTCACCTTTCTTGTAAGGGGCGTCGGAAGTTGGCAGACCCCCTCAGCGATCCTGTTCTGTCTCCCTGTAATGTTTGATCCTGTTCTGTCTCCCTGTAATGTTTGTCTGATCTTAAATGGGATTGTGCTGAAAATTAAAATTTCCCCTCAGGGATTAATAAAGTCAATCAATCAATCAATCAATCTTTATTTATATAGCCCTAAATCACAAGTGTCTCAAAGGGCTGCACAAGCCACAACGACATCCTCGGTACAAAGCCCACAAACCTCATGATGGGGATGACTTATGTGTGCACTAGGGTTGTATCCATGCCAATATTTTTGTACGAAAATGTATTTTGTGTATTATTAGTATTTCTGATTCTGATTCTGATACCGCCCGGATACAGCAACATATGGAAGAAGGGAAGGATTGAGTGACTCGGGGCGGACGGAAGAAAGGTTTTGTCACAAAGGGGGGGTCGCAGCTTGCTGCGAGGTTTGTTCTCCCGGGATGCAAACGGACTATTCCGGACAAGGCTTGCAGGTAGGAACATATTTAATAATCTTCACTCAAAAAGGTACGAAAACGGAAAACAAAGCTGATCGCACTTGGAGTTAAAGTAAATACTTAGCATAGACTATGGACATAGAGAACTTATAAAACTGTGCCATGAAATAAACACGACTTACGTAGTCCAGGCATGAGACAAACAAAACTTACAGGGACACGGCATGAAGCGAACAACTAGCATAAACTATGGCATGGCAAGAAACAAACATGAAACCGTGGCATGAAACAACTAATGACGCCAGGCTGAGCGTGGGGAGCAAGGTGACTAAATAGCTCTCTGATTAGTGGTTGACCGCAACTGAGCGTGGGACCACCTGTCATGACTTGGACTATGGAGTTTTTGTTTCCCCAAGATGCAAGAGAATTTGGATCGGACATGGCTTGAGGGTAGGTACATGATTTATTTATTATTATCAAAAAAAGGAATAAACGAAAGGCGCGCACAATGGCGGAGAACAAACTATGAAATGAAAACAAAACTTGCACAAAGGCAGAAACTGAACACGAAATAAAAACACTTACTGTGGCATGGGATCGTGAACAGGGCTTGAAACGAGGGGATAGCAGGTTTAGAAAAGATATGACACCAGGACGAACAACGGAAAATGAAAAGCTTAAATAACACAGACATGATTAACAACAGGTGCGTGACAAAACAGGTGCGTGACATGACAGGTGAAACTAATGTGGATCTAACATAATAGTGAGAGAGTCCAGTCCACAGTGGATCGAACATAATAGTGTGAGAGTCCAGTCCATAGTGGATCTAACATAATAGTGTGAGAGTCCAGTCCATAGTGGATCTAACATAATTGTGAGAGTCCAGTCCATAGTGGATCTAACATAATTGTGAGAGTCCAGTCCATAGTGGATCTAACATAATAGTGAAAGTCCAGTCCATAGTGGATCTAACATAATAGTGTGAGAGTCCAGTCCATAGTGGATCTAACATAATTGTGAGAGTCCAGTCCATAGTGGATCTAACATAATAGTGAAAGTCCAGTCCATAGTGGATCCAACATAATAGTGTGAGAGTCCAGTCCATAGTGTATCTAACATAATAGTGTGAGAGTCCAGTCCATAGTGGATCTAACATAATAGTGAGAGTCCAGTCCATAGTGGATCGAACATAATAGTGAGAGTCCAGTCCATAGTGGATCGAACATAATAGTGTGAGAGTCCAGTCCATATTTGATCTAATGAAATGAAAACAAAACTTGCACAAAGGCAGAAACTGAACACGAAATAAAAACACTTACTGTGGCATGGGATCGTGAACAGGGCTTGAAACGAGGGGATAGCAGGTTTAGAAAAGATATGACACCAGGACGAACAACGGAAAATGAAAAGCTTAAATAACACAGACATGATTAACAACAGGTGCGTGACAAAACAGGTGCGTGACATGACAGGTGAAACTAATGTGGATCTAACATAATAGTGAGAGAGTCCAGTCCACAGTGGATCGAACATAATAGTGTGAGAGTCCAGTCCATAGTGGATCTAACATAATAGTGTGAGAGTCCAGTCCATAGTGGATCTAACATAATAGTGTGAGAGTCCAGTCCATAGTGGATCTAACATAATTGTGAGAGTCCAGTCCATAGTGGATCTAACATAATAGTGAAAGTCCAGTCCATAGTGGATCTAACATAATAGTGTGAGAGTCCAGTCCATAGTTGATCAAACATAATAGTGAGAGTCCAGTCCATAGTGGATCGAACATAATAGTGAGAGTCCAGTCCATAGTGGATCGAACATAATAGTGTGAGAGTCCAGTCCATATTGGATCTAATGAAATGAAAACAAAACGTGCACAAAGGCAGAAACTGAACACGAAATAAAAACACTTACTGTGGCATGGGATCGTGAACAGGGCTTGAAACGAGGGGATAGCAGGTTTAGAAAAGATATGACACCAGGACGAACAACGGAAAATGAAAAGCTTAAATAACACAGACATGATTAACAACAGGTGCGTGACAAAACAGGTGCGTGACATGACAGGTGAAACTAATGGGTAACTATGGCGACGAAACAAAACAAAAAGTGCACAAAAAGTCCAAAAATAACACCGAACATTACTAAAACAAAACATGATTACACAGACATGACACCACCGAACCGAAGCAGGTGAAAATATTAAGTAGCTATGGCAACCAAACCAAACTCAGGTGTCAAACAGGAACTAAGAGTCCAAAACTAACAAAACATAACAAAAACATGAACCGGACCACGGATCATGACAGGGTTATGTTGAAGGAAGGAGCAAGAAAGTGATGGATTGAGCAATAGAAGGAGGGATGGAGTGAAGGAGGGATGGAGTGAAGGATGAGAGTGATGAGCGATGGTCTCAGAGTGTATGCAGTAGAGATGCGCGGATAGGCAATTATTTCATCCGCAACCGCATCAGAAAGTCGTCAACCATCCGCCATCCACCCGATCTAACATTTGATCAGAACCGCATCCGCCCGCACCCGCCCGTTGTTATATATCTAATATAGACGATGCAAGGCATTAGTGAGGTTATAAAGCTTTTGCCTGTTAAAGAAAGGAGACTGATCCAATGCAGCACAGACATTCAATGCGTGCCACGCTGTCACGACCCAGACGCACACCAGTGCGCAATCATATGGGAGCCGCGCTGAGCGCACCTCCAAGCGCGTCTCTCTGCCGGCGACGGCCGGGTATATAGGCCCGACGCTCCAGCGCCATCCATTTTCAGGGCTAGTTGATTCGGCAGGTGGGTTGTTACACACTCCTTAGCGGGTTCCAACTTCCATGGCCACCGTCCTAGCTGCTGTCTATATCAACCAGGGTGAGCCCCACCCCTTTCGTGAGCGCACTGCGCGCGGAGTGACCCCTGTTACGCGCCCCCGGCAACGGGGGTGGCGGGCAGGTAAGCTGCGCGGGCGGAGCGCGCGGAGTGACCCCTGTTACGATCCCCCGGCCACGGGGGTGGCGGGCAGGTAAGCTGCTTACCTGCTGCGCGTGACGCCGGCCGCGGCGAAGGCGGACGAGGCGGGGTGTCGGTGCGGTGGTGACCCTGGACGTGCTTCGGGCCCTTCTCGCGGATCGCCTCAGCTACGGCTGCCGGTGGGGCCCTCTCGGGGGAAGGGGCCTCGGTCCCGGACCCCGGCGAGGCGTCCCTTCTCCGCTCCGTAAAAGTGTCCATCTCTTTTTTCTTTTTTTTCTTCTGTTGTGGCATATGCTGCAGGTGCCTGCTCGTTTTTCGTATGTGGGTAACAACATTTAACTATGTATATATATTCCCCAATTGATTTAACTGGGGCTTCACGGTGGCAGAGGGGTTAGTGCATCTGCCTCACAATACGAAGGTCCTGAGTAGTCATGGGTTCAATCCCGGGCTCGGGATCTTTCTGTGTGGAGTTTGCATGTTCTCCCCGTGACTGCGTGGGTTCCCTCCGGGTACTCCGGCTTCCTCCCACTTCCAAAGACATGCACCTGGGGATTGGTTGATTGGCAACACTAAATTGGCCCTAGTGTGTGGATGTGAGTGTGAATGTTGTCTGTCTATCTGTGTTGGCCCTGTGATGAGGTGGCGACTTGTCCAGGGTGTACCCCGCCTTCCGCCCGATTGTAGCTGAGATAGGCTCCAGCGCCCCCCGCGACCCCAAAGGGAATAAGCGGTAGAAAATGGATGGATGGATGGATGATTTAACTGCCACCCGCCTGAATCTATTTAAAATCTAATTTTTTTTTATTTCAACCACCCGACCCGACCCGACCCGACCCGACCCGACCCGACCCGACCCGCGGATAAAATCTAATTTTTTTTTAATTTCATCCGCCCGATCCGCGGATAATCCGCGGACTCCGCGGTTGTGCCCGCAAACCGCGCATCTCTAGTATGCAGACAGTGTCCTATAATGAAAGTCAGATGTCACATCCTTGGTCAGAGTCATCCAGACCCCTCAGGAGGTATTTTCACCATTCAGGTGCACCTCTCGGATGAAAGTGTATGAGCTGTCATAACTTTGAATACGGAGGCCTGGCCGTGACAACGTCTTCCTCACCGCGCCTCCTCGTGTTGGAAACAAACATTTGTGGCAGAGAAGATTCCGGTCGGACGTCTCTCAGATTTCCCGTTCAGGTGGACTGAATCTGACGACCGTCCGGCGGGTGGAGATTGCAGGGATTATGAGGTGGGAAGGATGAGGTGGACACGACCACGTCTGTCCAGGTTAATGGGATGAGAGGAGGAAGGAAGGGGATATCTGTGGTGGTTCATGTTTAATCCCACACCTCCAGCACCTTGCCTCTCCTAATCCTGAGGAGGCCTCCTTGTATCACGGAGGCGCTTGTGTAAATATTTAATTGGCTGCGGCACGCCGCTGTTCATTATGCGGCGCCTCGTCACCGCCCAAAGTCACTCTTTGTGCGTTCACACTGACACCGGAAGGCTCAATTCCCTTTCATTCCACGCTTCTTAGAGTGGGACTTTTGGATAAACAGCTGGCGGCGAAGAGCCAGGTTTTTAATTACCTGTGTTGTGATTGTGAAGGCTTTCCTGCAACTCTCTCCAGGAATGATTGGATTCCGCGGGACTCGTGTTGTTCGGTTGGATCACAGGTATCAAACTCAAGGCCCATGAGCGTGGAAATAATGTGTAAATATAGGACCTTATCTTTCCTTAATAAATATATTAAATAAAATAAATGTACTGTGTACAATTACATATATTTACACTTGAATCATCTCTAATAATACAACTAAATAATGTGTCATACATTTCAAAACAATGTTCAAATAAAGAAGAATACTTAATATCTAGTCCAGTCCATAGTGGATCTAACATAATAGTGTGAGAGTCCAGTCCATAGTGGATCTAACATAATAGTGAGAGTCCAGTCCATAGTGGATCGAACATAATAGTGAGAGAGTCCAGTCCATAGTTGATCTAACATAATAGTGAGAGTCCAGTCCATAGTGGATCTAACATAATAGTGTGAGAGTCCAGTCCATAGTGGATCTAACATAATAGTGAGAGTCCAGTCCATAGTGGATCGAACATAATAGTGTGAGAGTCCAGTCCATAGTTGATCTAACATAATAGTGAGAGTTCAGTCCATAGTAGATCAAACATAATAGTGAGAGTTCAGTCCATAGTGGATCGAACATAATAGTGTGAGAGTCCAGTCCATAGTGGATCTAACATAATAGTGTGAGAGTCCAGTCCATAGTAGATTGAACATAATAGTGAGAGTCCAGTCCATAGTTGATCTAACATAATAGTGAGAGTTCAGTCCATTGTGGATCGAACATAATGATGAGAGTCCAGTCCATAGTAGATCGAATATAATAGTGAGAGTCCAGTCCATAGTAGATCTAACATAATAGTGAGAGTCCAGTCCATAGTGGATCTAACATAATAGTGTGAGAGTCCAGTCCATAGTGGATCAAACATAATAGTGAGAGTCCAGTCCATAGTGGATCTAACATAATAGTGAGAGTCCAGTCCATAGTGTATCTAACATAATAGTGAGAGTCCAGTCTATAGTGGATCGAACATAATAGTGAAAGTCCAGTCCATAGTGGATCTAACATAATAGTGAGAGTCCAGTCCATAGTAGATCGAATATAATAGTGAGAGTCCAGTCCATAGTAGATCTAACATAATAGTGTGAGAGTCCAGTCCATAGTGGATCCAACATAATAGTGAGAGTCCAGTCCATAGTGGATCTAACATAATAGTGAGAGTCCAGTCCATAGTGGATCTAACATAATAGTGTGAGAGTCCAGTCCATAGTGGATCTAACATAATAGTGAAAGTCCAGTCCATAGTGGATCAAACATAATAGTGAGAGTTCAGTCCATAGTGGATCGAACATAATAGTGAAAGTCCAGTCCATAGTGGATCTAACATAATAGTGTGAGAGTCCAGTCCATAGTGGATCTAACATAATAGTGTGAGAGTCCAGTCCATAGTGGATCGAACATAATAGTGTGAGAGTCCAGTCCATAGTGCATCTAACATAATAGTGAAAGTCCAGTCCATAGTGGATCTAACATAATAGTGAGAGTTCAGTCCATAGTGGATCTAACATAATAGTGAAAGTCCAGTCCATAGTGGATCGAACATAATAGTGAAAGTCCAGTCCATAGTGGATCGAACATAATAGTGAAAGTCCAGTCCATAGTGCATCTAACATAATAGTGAAAGTCCAGTCCATAGTGGATCTAACATAATAGTGAGAGTTCAGTCCATAGTGGATCGAACATAATAGTGTGAGAGTCCAGTCCATAGTGGATCTAACATAATAGTGAGAGTCCAGTCCATAGTGGATCTAACATAATAGTGTGAGAGTCTAGTCCATAGTGGATCTAACATAATAGTGAGAGTCCAGTCCATAGTGGATCGAACATAATAGTGTGAGAGTCCAGTCCATAGTGGATCTAACATAATAGTGAAAGTCCAGTCCATAGTGGATCTAACATAATAGTGTGAGAGTCCAGTCCATAGTGGATCTAACATATTAGTGAGAATCCAGTCCATAGTTAATCTAACATAATAGTGTGGGAGTCCAGTCCATAGTGGATCTAACATAATAGTGTGAGAGTCCAGTCCATAGTGGATCTAACATAATAGTGTGAGAGTCCAGTCCATAGTGGATCTAACATAATAGTGAGAGTCCAGTCCATAGTGGATCTAACATAATAGTGTGAGAGTCCAGTCCATAGTGGATCGAACATAATAGTGTGAGAGTCCAGTAACATAATAGTGAGAGTCCAGTCCATAGTGGGGCCAGCAGGAGACCATCTTGAGTGGAGACAGGTCAGCAGTGCAGAGATGTCCCTAACTGATGCACAGATGAGTGGTCCACCCCGGGTCCCGACTTTAAACAGTTAGCAGGGCCTCATCTGTGGTCACCTAATAACCTCTCCACAAAGGAGAGGGGGGGGCAGAGCAGAAAAGAAACGGCAGATCAACTGGTCTGAAAAGGGGGGTCTATTTAAAGGCTAGAGTATACAAATGAGTTTTAAGATGGGACTTAAATGCATCTACTGAGGTAGCATCTCTAACTGTTACTGCTAGAACATTCCAGAGTACTGGAGCCCCAATAGAAAACCATTTCATTCCATTTAATTGAATTCCATGTTGTTGTTTTTTATTTTAAAAACCTGCAAATATTATGGTACGATTGTGGCGACTGAGCTGCCAGTTTTATACAGTACAATCGAAATATTTGGTTTTGTACAGCATATGTAAAAAAAAAAACACATGTTTTATATATACACATTTATATTCATACTGTGTATTATTCACTGTTAAAGGAGGTTCTCTGAGGGCAAACATAACTGCGATGTGGCCCTCAGTGAAAACCAGTTTAACACGCCTGAGTTAGATTGTTTATTACAGAAGTCAAAAATATCATTTTGACATGCTTACTTACGCACAAAAACCTGGCGTACGCTCTTTTTAAGACGTACCAGGACTGACCTTGGCGTGGAAACGTGTTCCAACAATGTAAAAAAGATCGAGGAAGGACACAATGTTCATTGTTTTATATTTTTAGACTACTTATTATCCAACCTGTAGTGGATTGATTCCAGGAAAAAATCTGATTCCAGTTTGTGCTGTCCACACTTTGACTAAGAAAATGACGGGGGGAAAAAATCCTGATCTGTTTCATTTTACAAGCAGCGTGAGCTCGCGCTTCCCCGCCACAACGATATTCGCCGACAATTCCTAGACTTTTTGAGTGTGGCTTTTATCACCTGCTGCTTCCGCGTCTGTGCAATGTTGCCAGTCTTCCTCTCAGGGAATAAAACATACTGGTCAATCCCAAATTCTTTTGGATGACATATATGTGTTGTTATATAGTTTTGTGGACTTGGAGAAGGCATTCGACCGTGTCCCTCGGGAAGTCCTGTGGGGAGTGCTCAGAGAGTATGGGGTATCGGACTGTCTGATTGTGGCAGTCCGCTCCCTGTATGATCAGTGTCAGAGCTTGGTCCGCATTGCCGGTAGTAAGTCGGACACGTTTCCAGTGAGGGTTGGACTCCGCCAAGGCTGCCCTTTGTCACCGATTCTGTTCATAACTTTTATGGACAGAATTTCTAGGCGCAGTCAAGGCGTTGAGGGGATCTGGTTTGGTGGCTGCAGGATTAGGTCTCTGCTTTTTGCAGATGATGTGGTCCTGATGGCTTCATCTGGCCAGGATCTTCAGCTCTCACTGGATCGGTTCGCAGCTGAGTGTGAAGCGACTGGGATGAGAATCAGCACCTCCAAGTCCGAGTCCATGGTTCTCGCCCGGAAAAGGGTGGAGTGCCATCTCCGGGTTGGGGAGGAGATCTTGCCCCAAGTGGAGGAGTTCAAGTACCTCGGAGTCTTGTTCACGAGTGAGGGAAGAGTGGATCGTGAGATCGACAGGCGGATTGGTGCGGCGTCTTCAGTAATGCGGACGCTGTATCGATCCGTTGTGGTGAAGAAGGAGCTGAGCCGGAAGGCAAAGCTCTCAATTTACCGGTCGATCTACGTTCCCATCCTCACCTATGGTCATGAGCTTTGGGTTATGACCGAAAGGACAAGATCACGGGTACAAGCGGCCGAAATGAGGTTCCTCCGCCGGGTGGCGGGGCTCTCCCTTAGAGATAGGGTGAGAAGCTCTGCCATCCGGGAGGAGCTCAAAGTAAAGCCGCTGCTCCTCCACATCGAGAGGAGCCAGATGAGGTGGTTCGGGCATCTGGTTAGGATGCCACCCGAACGCCTCCCTAGGGAGGTGTTTAGGGCACGTCCGACCGGTAGGAGGCCGCGGGGAAGACCCAGGACACGTTGGGAAGACTATGTCTCTCGGCTGGCCTAGGAACGCCTCGGGGTCCCACAGGAAGAGCTGGACGAAGTGGCTGCGGAGAGGGAAGTCTGGGCTTCCCTGCTTAGGCTGCTGCCCCCGCGACCCGACCTCGGATAAGCGGAAGAAGATGGATGGATGGATGGATGGATATATGTTGAGTAAAAAGGACCACCGAGACAGAATAGTACTTGGCCAAGTTTTACTAAAGCTTCAGGAGACCAGCCCTGACAATGCAACCATGGCATCAGCAAGCGAGGTCTTAAAGTAAGACAAAAGGAGTTAATTCTTATAGTGAAAAGGCAGCCCCTCCTTTACATAGAGGGATGCACCTGCTGATAAGAAGAGGGAGCGTGTCCTTCACGGAGCAGAACTGGCTGAGGAGTGATTAGTCATGTTTGTGCAAGACACTGGACGCTGACCGGAAGTAAAATAGTGCTGCTAGGATCCTGATGAGAGTGCGGAAATACGACCACATCACACCAATTCTCAAATCCCTTCACTGGCTTCCTGTTCCACTCAGGATTGAATACAAAGTCTCCCTACTAGAGATGCGCGGTTTGCGGACACAACCGCGGAGTCCGTGGATTATCCGCGGTTCGGGCGGTTGAAATAAAAAAAAATTAGATTTTATCCGCGGGTCGGGTCGGGCGGTTGAAATAAAAAAAAATTAGATTCGTAACAGGGGTCACTCCGCGCGCTCCGCCCGCGCAACTTACCTGCCCGCCACCCCCGTTGCCGGGGACGCGTAACAGGGGTCACTCCGCGCGCAGTGCGCTCACGAAAGGGGTGGGGCAAGCAGAACCGGCGCTGCGGGATGAACCGAACGCCGGGTTAAGGCGCCCGATGCCGACGCTCATTAGACCCCAGAAAAGGTGTTGGTTGATATAGACAGCAGGACGGTGGCCATGGAAGTCGGAACCCGCTAAGGAGTGTGTAACAACCCACCTGCCGAATCAACTAGCCCTGAAAATGGATGGCGCTGGAGCGTCGGGCCCATACCCGGCCGTCGCCGGCAGCGAGAGCCGCTAGGGCTAGGCCGCGACGAGTAGGAAGCCTTGGGCGCGAGGGACATCGCACCTCCACGTGCTTGGAGGTGCGCTCAGCGCGGCTCCCAGATGATTGCTGCATTGGATCAGTCTCCTTTCTTTAACAGGCAAAAGCTTTATAACCTCACTAATGCCTTGCATCGTCTATATTAGATATATAACAACGGGCGGGTGCGGGCGGGTGCGGGCGGGTGCGGTGTTGATTAAATGTTAATTCGGGTGGCTGCGGATGGTTGACGACTTTTGTCATGCGGTTGCGGATGAAATAATTGCCTATCCGCGCATCTCTACTCCCTACTAACTCACCAGTGCCTCCATGGAAACGCCTCCCTCTACCTCAAAGAACTACTCACCCCCAAATCCTCCACACGACACCTCCGCTCCGGACAGGCTAACCTCCTCCAACCTCTGAGGACAAAGCTACGAACAATGGGAGACCGGGCTTTCTGCTCCGCCACTCCCAGTCTGTGGAATGCTCTCCCTGACCACCTGAGGGCACCACAGACTGGGGATGCTTTTAAAAAAGGCTTAAAAACCCTTCTTTTTAAAAAAGCCTTTTTATAGATATATGCATACTAGTTCTAGCTATTAGGCTGTTCTAGTTATTATTTTTTTATTTTTTGGGGGGAATCTGTGGTGGGCTCTTCTATTTCTGGGGCTGAGGTTGCCGAGGTAGTTAAAAAGCTCCTCGGTGGCAAGGCCCCGGGGGTGGATGAGATCCGCCCAGAGTTCCTTAAGGCTCTGGATGCTGTGGGGCTGTCTTGGTTGACAAGACTCTGCAGCATCGCGTGGACATCGGGGGCGGTACCTCTGGATTGGCAGACCGGGGTGGTGGTTCCTCTCTTTAAGAAGGGGAACCGGAGGGTGTGTTCTAACTATCGTGGGATCACACTCCTCAGCCTTCCCGGTAAGGTCTATTCAGGTGTACTGGAGAGGAGGCTACGCCGGATAGTCCAACCTCGGATTCAGGAGGAACAGTGTGGTTTTCGTCCTGGTCGTGGAACTGTGGACCAGCTCTATACTCTCGGCAGGGTCCTTGAGGGTGCATGGGAGTTTGCCCAACCAGTCTACATGTGTTTTGTGGACTTGGAGAAGGCATTCGACCGTGTCCCTCGGGAAGTCCTGTGGGGAGTGCTCAGAGAGTATGGGGTATCGGACTGTCTGATTTTGGCGGTCCGCTCCCTGTATGATCAGTGTCAGAGCTTGGTCCGCATTGCCGGCAGTAAGTCGGACACGTTTCCAGTGAGGGTTGGACTCCGCCAAGGCTGCCCTTTGTCACCGATTCTGTTCATAACTTTTATGGACAGAATTTCTAGGCGCAGTCAAGGCGTTGAGGGGATCTGGTTTGGTGGCTACAGGATTAGGTCTCTGCTTTTTGCAGATGATGTGGTCCTGATGGCTTCATCTGGCCAGGATCTCCAGCTCTCGCTGGATCGGTTCGCAGCCGAGTGTGAAGCGACTGGGATGAGAATCAGCACCTCCAAGTCCGAGTCCATGGTTCTCGCCCGGAAAAGGGTGGAATGCCCTCTTCGGGTTGGGGAGGAGACCCTGCTCCAAGTGGAGGAGTTCAAGTACCTCGGAGTCTTGTTCACGAGTGAGGGAAGAGTGGATGGTGAGATGGACAGGCGGATCGGTGCGGCGTCTTCAGTAATGCGGACGCTGTATCGATCCGTTGTGGTGAAGAAGGAGCTGAGCCGGAAGGCAAAGCTCTCAATTTACCGGTCGATCTACGTTCCCATCCTCACCTATGGTCATGAGCTTTGGGTTATGACCGAAAGGACAAGATCACGTGTACAAGCGGCCGAAATGAGTTTCCTCCGCCGGGTGGCAGGGCTCTCCCTTAGAGATAGGGTGAGAAGCTCTGTCATCCGGGGGGAGCTCAAAGTAAAGCCGCTGCTCCTCCACATGGAGAGGAGCCAGATGAGGTGGTTCGGGCATCTGGTCAGGATGCCACCCGATCGCCTCCCTCGGGAGGTGTTTAGGGCACGTCCGACCGGTAGGAGGCCACGGGGAAGACCCAGGACACGTTGGGAAGACTATGTCTCCCGGCTGGCCTGGGAACGCCTCGGGATCCCCCGGGAGGAGCCGGATGAAGTGGCTGGGGAGAGGGAAGTCTGGGCTTCCCTGCTTAGGCTGCTGCCCCCGCGACCCGACCTCGGATAAGCGGAAGAAGATGGATGGATGGATTATTTTATTTTTTTTTCAATACACTGTAGCACTTTGAGGTTGTTTGCTCAATGTAAAGTGCTTTTTTTGCAAATAAAATCTATTATTATTATTATTATTATTATTATTATTAAAAAGTACCAATAGCATGATCACACATTACAATGTTATACTGAAGCATCAAAGTATATACAACATATATGCATTCTCCACAGCAACAACCACTTCCTGTCAATATTCTGCCGCCTCATTTGCATAATCCCGCCGCTTCCTGTCTTTTCCTCTCCCTCGTGAAGAATCCCACAGCCTGCTTAAAATGGATTATTGTCCTGGGTTTTTTAATAGCCCCATCTTGAAGCCGATCATGCTTTCAGAGGTGGCCTTCTTCCCCCCTGCGTGTGCGTGCGCGCGTGTGTGTGTGTGTGTGTGTGTGCGTGTGTGTGTGTGTGTGTGTGTGTGTGTGCAATTGTCAAGGGCAATGCAGAATAGATGCGCAGTACAAAGGAAGGCTGCAAGGACGGCTCAGGCTAAAGTTGTACAGCTCAATGGAGCGCCGCTCACAAGTGTCTGCCAGTAGCAAGTGCAATTACAAACAGCCGCATGTAAAAGTCAAGAGAACACAGATCACGTAACAGACGAGCAGGCAGCCTGTGAGCACACAATGCACGCAGGAGAGCGCACAAAAAATGCATAGTTGATGGCGATGTGACACATAAACCTGCAATGTAAAAAAGGCCGAACAAATCACAACCTGGGGCTGTGCGGAAGATGATCATGTGTGTGTGTGTGTGTGTGTGTGTGTGTGTGTGTGTGTGTGTGTGTGTGTGTGTGTGTGTGTGTGTGTGTGTGTGTGCACTTGTCTCACCATCCTTGTGTGGACATACACTTGACAAACCAACCTTTCTGTGAGGACCTTTTGACGTGTGAGGACATGTTCCTGGTCCTCACAACTACAGAAGAAAAATATTTTGTTTTACTTTGTGTGTTTTGCATTCTGAAGTGAGGTTGCAACTCTCTACTCCCATCTAGTGGTAGATATACATTTTTTTCCATCATTCTAGCTATAGTGGAAAGGGGGGCCCTCCCAACCTACTAACCAAACGTGGATCCATACAAAGTAGGCAAGACATGTATGTGTGTGTGTGTGTGTGTGTGTGTGTGTGTGTGTGTGTGTGTGTGTGTGTGTGTGTGTGTGTGTGTGTGTGTGTGTGTGTGTGTGTGTCACAGAGGTGGAAGAGGCTCGTGTCCTTGCCAAGACAGCAGGTCACGGCAAGGACAAGTGACAAGTGATGATCAGTAGGTCAGGCAGACTATTTTTAAGATGCTGGAAAGAGTGCGGTGGTACCTCGGTTTTTGTTCTCGGTCCATTTCAAACTTCCAAAAATGTGAACACAAAACACTCAGTAAAATGATAAATTTTTATTGCACTATTATGCCTTTATTTATGCTTTATGACTTTTTTCCTCATCATTTTTCAACGTTATGTATATATATATATATATTGTAAGAATGAGATATTTTTAAATGGTATTTCTTAATCCATAGTCATGTTTTAATCAGTTAGTATTTTCCCATGTAGTGTGTCTTCTCGTGACCTCCTTGCTTTCATCTTATGTCCGCTGGTAAACTCTTTGTTTTGTCTTGAGGGCTCCTGTTTGTCGGCTCACAGAGCGGTTTTGGCCAGTTCCTTATCTGTTTTGAAGTAGCAGCTGTATTTCTTTCTGGGTGGGAGGGGCTGTTTTTGCTCAACGTAAACTGAGTCCTTTTGTTTGGATTTAGACCTCGCTTGCTGATGCCATGGTTGCGTTGTAAGGGCTGGTCTCCTGAAGCTTTAGTAAAACTTGGCCAAGTACTAGTATGTCTCGGTGGTCCTTTTTGCCATCCAAAAGAATTTGGGAGTGATTATGCCTTTATTTATGCTAACTGATTACCATTTTACTCATATTTTTGTAACTTTATATACATATACAGTGGCGGTCAAAAGTGTACGTATACTTGTAAAGAACGTCATGTCATGGCTGTCTTGAGTTTCCAATTATTTCTACAACTCTTATTTTTTTGTGATGTAGTGATTGGAGCACATACTTGTTGGTCACAAAAAACATTCATGAAGTTTGCTTCTTTTATGAATTTATTATGGCTCTACTGAAAATGTGAGGGTCAAAAGTCTACATACAGCAATGTTAATATTTGCTTACATGTCCCTTGGCAAGTTTACCTGCAATAAGGCGCTTTTGGTAGCCATCCACAAGCTTCTGCTTGAATTCTTGACCACAAAATTGCTGCAGTTCAGCTAAATGTGTTGCTTTTCTGACTTGGACTTGTTTCTTCAGCATTGTCCACACCTTTAAGTCAGGACTTTGAGAAGGCCATTCTAAAACCTTCATTCTAGCCTGATTTAGCCATTCCTTTACCACCTTTGAGGTGTGTTTGGGGTCATTGTCCTGTTGGAACACCCAACTGTGCCCAAGACCCAACCTCCGGGCTGATGATTTTAGCTTGTCCTGAACAATTTGGAGCTAGTCCTCCTTTTTCATTGTCCCATTTAAAGCAGCAGTTCCATTGGCAGCAAAAACAGGCCCAGAGCATAATACTACCACCACCATGCTTGACGGTAGGGTTGGTGTTCCTGGGATTAAAGCATACTTGCCAACCTTGAGACCTCCGATTTCGGGAGGTGGTGGGAGGGTGGGAGGGTGGGTGTGGTCGGGGTGGGACGGGGGCGTGGTTGGGGGCGTGGCTAAAAGGGGAGGAGTATATTTACAGCTAGATTTCACCAAGTCAAGTATTTCATATATATATATATATATATATATATATATATATAAGAAATACTTGACGTTCAGTGAATTCTAGCTATATATATATATATACATATATATTTATGTGTGGGGAAAAAAATCACAAGACTACTTCATCTCTACAGGCCTGTTTCATGAGGGGTTCCCTCAATCATCAGGAGATTTTTTTGATTGAGGGAACCCCTCATGAAACAGGCCTGTAGAGATGAAGTAGTCTTGTGATTTTTTTTCCCACACATAAATATATTGCGCTCCACTACGGTATCGAGCACTATTTTTTGGATAACCTTATTAAGACATATATACATATATATATATATATATATATATATATATATATATATATATATATATATATATATATATATATATATATATATATATGTCTTAATAAGGTTATCCAAAAAATAGTGCTCGATACCGTTTATTTTATTATTTATATATATATATATATATATATTTTATTATATATATATATATTTTTTTGTTTTTATTATTTATATATATATATATAAAATAAATACTTGAATTTCAGTGTTCATTTATTTACACATGTACACACACATAACACTCATCTACTCATTGTTGAGTTAAGGGTTGAATTGTCCATCCTTGTTCTATTCTCTGTCACTATTTTTCGAACCATGCTGAACACCCTCTCTGATGATGCATTGATGTGTGGCACGCACAAAAGTGCTTTCATCAAATGCACTAGATGGCAGTATTGTCCTGTTTAAGAGTGTCACAACATTGCTGTTTACGGCAGACGAACTGCTTTACGGTATACAAAAAAGTGACTGCTGTTGTTGTGTGTTGTTGCCACGCTGGGAGGACGTTAATGAAACTGCCTAACAATAAACCCACATAAGAAACCAAGAACTCGCCCTCCATCATTCTATAGTTATAACGTGATTGGGCAGGTACGCTTTTTTATATTGTGGAGGACCTGAGTCCGCCTGAATTTCGGGAGATTTTCGGGAGAAAATTTGTCCCGGGAGGTTTTCGGGAGAGGCGCTGAATTTCGGGAGTCTCCCGGAAAATCCGGGAGGGTTGGCAAGTATGGATTAAAGGCCTCACCTTTTCTCCTCCAAACATATTGCTGGTTATTGTGGCCAAACAGCTCCATTTTTGTTTCAATTGACCACAGAACTTTCCTCCAGAAGGTCTTATCTTTGTCCATGTGATGTCACATGAAACAAAACTGGAGCTGTTTGGCCACAATACCCAGCAATATGTTTGGAGGAGAAAAGGTGAGGTCTTTAATCCCCTTTTTTTTTTAATTTGGGATGTATTGCAGACCAGGTTGTGGACGGTGGCGTAGTTTGCGGACCCCTGGTGTATAATGTCAGTATACTAGAGATGCGCGGATAGGCAATTTATTTCATCCGCAACCGCGTCAGAAAGTCGTCAACCATCCGCCATCCACCCGATGTAACGTTTGATCAGAACTGCACCCGCCCGCCATCCGCCCGATCTAATATAGATGATGCAAGGCATTAGTGAGCCTGCCAACTACTCCGGTTTTCCCGTAATTCGTACGGTTTTCATCAACCTATTCCGGGTTTTTCATTAATTAAAAAAAAAAAAAAGGGTGAAAACTACGCGAATTGCACCTTGTGCAGACAAGATTTTTCGATCGGACACGGAGGAATTAGCGATGTAAAAGACCACGTTGGGACAAAAAAACACAAGTCTAATGCCGTTGCTAGCGATACAAGTGGAAAACTTTCAACGTTTTTCGTCGCCCAAACAGATTCTTTGGATGTGATAAATGCCAAAGTTTTATTTACGGAGGCAATAATTGAGCATGGACTACCAATCGCACTGGCTGATCACATGGGACAGTTAATAATGTAATGCAACCTTTAAAAATCATTACGCGGTGATCGCGGTCCCAAAAATAAACTTTTCTTGCATGATAATGTCCAGAAAAATTAGCTTTATATTACTATAGAGTCCTTTTAACGAATGAGTTTAATGGTTTATCACAAACCTTAAATGAAAGAAGTCCTTTGTTCTCCTGCACCATGGCCTTGCTTCGTGTTTGGTGCGCAAGCTTTATAACTTCACTGAGGTTATAAAGCTTTTGCCTGTTAAAGAAAGGAGACTGATCCAATGCAGCACAGACTTTCGCGTGCCACGCTGTCACGACCCAGACGCACACCAGTGCGCAATCATATGGGAGCCGCGCTGAGCGCACCTCCAAGCGCGTCTCGCTGCCGGCGACGGCCGGGTATATGGGCCCGACGCTCCAGCGCCATCCATTTTCAGGGCTAGTTGATTCGGCAGGTGGGTTGTTACACACTCCTTAGCGGGTTCCGACTTCCATGGCCACCGTCCTGCTCTCTATATCAACCAGGGTGAGCCCCACCCCTTTCGTGAGCGCACTGCGCGCGGAGTGACCCCTGTTACGCGCCCCCGGCAACAGGGGTGGCGGGCAGGTAAGCTGCGCGGGCGGAGCGCGCGGAGTGACCCCTGTTACGAGCCCCCGGCCACGGGGGTGGCGGGCAGGTAAGCTGCTTACCTGCTGCGGCGGACGAGGCGGGGTGTCGGTGCGGTGGGCACGGTAGTGACCCTGGACGTGCGTCGGGCCCTTCTCGCGGATCGCCTCAGCTACGGCTCCCGGTGGGGCCCTCTCGGGGGAAGGGGCCTCGGTCCCGGACCCCGGCGAGGCGTCTTTTCTCCGCTCGTAAAAGTGTCCATCTCTTATCTTTTTTTTTCTTCTGTTGTGGCATATGCAGCAGGTGCCTGCTCGTTTTTCGTATGTGGGTAACAACATTTAACTATGTATATATATTTCCGAATTGGTTTAACTGCCACCCGCAAAAAAAAAAAACAAAAAAAAAAATATCTAATTAATCCACCCGACCCGACCCGCGCGCGGATAAAATCTTATTTTTTTAAATTTCATCCACCCGATCCGCGGATAATCCGCGGACTCCGCGGTTGTGTCCGCAAACCGCGCATCTCTACAGTATACACAAAATGAATGTGCTGACAACCTCAGTTTCCATTGATTCATTCCAAAGTCTTCTCAGAACCCCCAAATAAACGTCTCTATTTGTTTGAATTCACACAATCATCAACACGCAACGCAGTAAGTCAAACAACGGCCTCAGGCGTACGCTGTAGGAAGTTGTCTTGTTTGCATCTCTACGTGCGCCTTAAAACCCCAGACTAAGTGTTGTTCTGCCCGCCAGCGTCAACAGGAGAAGGAAGTTTGCTCTCTGCAGAACACTGCGTGCATTTAACACAACTAATAATATCCATTTTAATGCCACCATTCAGCTAAATAAGGATATCACACTATGACGCTGTACGGAGAGGTGTTTTAGTAATAACAAATTATTATTATATACAAAAAATATTTAAAAAAAATTATAAAAATATATTTTTTAATAAAGTAAAAAAAATAATAGATATGTTTTTTTAATTTTGAAAAAAAAAATAAAAACATTTAGAAGGATATTGTACAAGTAATGCAATTCAATAAAAAATGGCAATTTTTGTTTACTTGAAAAAGTAGCATATAGTTCAGACCTGGGCTAATTAATGTCAGGACTTGATCTTGGGTATTTGCTTTTCCGGGATGCAACGGAAAGTTGGCACGGGCGAGACGGGAATGAAGGTACATGATTTATTTATTAACTATAAATACAAAAAAAAAAGATCAAACAAAAAGGCGCGCACAGTGGCGGAGAATAAACTATGAACAATTAAACAAAACTTGCAAACTATGGCTTGAATAAAGAAAACTTACTTGGCATGGACAAAAAAGGAGCAGCGTGAACATGGACATGAAAAAATGGACAGAGCATAAATGTGGTGTGAGGTCGTCAGGACGAACAACAGAAAATGAATGAACTTAAATACTATGGACATGATTAGTGAAAGCAGGTGCGTGACTCAAAACGTGAAACAGGTGCGTGACGTGACAGGTGAAAACTAATGGTTGCTATGGTGACAAACAAGAGTGCACAATGAGTCCAAACGTGGAACAGGTGAAACTAATGGGGTAATCATGGAAACAAGACAAGGGAGTGAAAAGACAGAAACTAAAGAGTCCTATAACTAAACAAAAACATGACTTAACACAAAACATGATTACACAGACATGACAATTAAGGCCCGTTAAGTTTTTCAATCTGGCCCGCCGGACATTCCCAAATAATTTTTTTAGATCTTTAAAGGGGAACATTATCACCAGACCTATGTAAGCGTCAATATATACCTTGATGTTGCAGAAAAAAGACCTTTTTTTTTTTTAACCGATTTCCGAACTCTAAATGGGTGAATTTTGGCGAAATAAACGCCTTTCCATTATTCGCTCTCGGAGCGATGACGTCGCATCGGGAAGCAATCTGCCATTTTCTCAAACACCGAGTCAAATCAGCTCTGTTATTTTCCGTTTTCCGTACCTTGGAGACATCATGCCTCGTCGGTGTGTTGTCGGAGGGTGTAACAACACGAACAGGGACGGATTCAAGTTGCACCAGTGGCCCAAAGATGCGAAAGTGGCAAGAAATTGGACGTTTGTTCCGCACACTTTACCGACGAAAGCTATGCTACGACAGAGATGGCAAGAATGTGTGGATATCCTGCGACACTCAAAGCAGATGCATTTCCAACCATAAAGTCAAAGAAATCTGCCGCCAGACCTCCATTGAATCTGCCGGAGTGTGTGAGCAATTCAGGGACAAAGGACCTCGCTAGCACGGCAAGCAATGGCGGCAGTTTGTTCCCGCAGATGAGCGAGCTAAACCCTCTGGATGTCTTGGCTCACACCGTCCCGAAGATGATCAAGAGAAGAATATCGACCCTAGCTTCCCTGGCCTGCTGACATGAGGGTATGTCTACAGAATATAAAAATTGGGCTGTCTGCACTCTCAAAGTGCATGTTGTTGCCAAATGTATTTCATATGCTGTAAACCTAGTTCATAGTTGTTAGTTTCCTTTAATGCCAAACAAACACATACCAATCGTTGGTTAGAAGGCGATCGCCGAATTTGTCCTTGCTTTCTCCCGTGTCGCTGGCTGTCGTGTCGCTTTCGTCGGTTTCGCTTGCATACGGTTCAAACCGATATGGCTCAATAGCTTCAGTTTCTTCTTCAATTTCGTTTTCGCTACCTGCCTCCACACTACAACCATCCGTTTCAATACATTCGTAATCTGTTGAATCGCTTAAGCCGCTGAAATCCGAGTCTGAATCCGAGCTAATGTCGCTATAGCTTGCTGTTCTTTCCGCCATGTTTGTTTGTGTTGGCTTCACTATGTGACGTCACAGGAAAATGGACGGGTGTATATAACGATGGTTAAAATCAGGCACTTTGAAGCTTTTTTTAGGGATATTGCGTGATGGGTAAAATTTTGAAAAAAATTTCGAAAAATATAATAAGCTTAGAACTGATTTTTAATGGTTTTAACCATTCTGAAATTGTGTTAATGTTCCCCTTTAAGATAGAAAGTGCAGCTGCCATTATGATGTGCAGTGATGTTTTCTAATGACCGTAAGTCTTGAACTGTCAGGACTTGGACCTTTTCGCAGCTTACTACGAGGATCGTTTTCCCGGGATGCAAACGAATTTGAAGGCTTGCAGGTAAAAACATGATTTAATCTATCACTCAAAAGTACTACAAAACAAAAGGCGCACACAAGGCGGAGACACAAACTTGGCGCAGGGAACAAAACTAATACTTTAGCAGACTATGGACATGAAACAAAACGACACTTACTGTGGCGTGAAACGAGCAACATAAACTATGGTATAAACAGAGCAGAGCATGAATCTATGGCATGAAAACTAGCAACAAGAGAGCAAAAACAGAGTAAATCCAGAGTAATGTCGCCAGGACGACTCACTGGCAAAACAGGCTTAAATAATAGTCTCTGATTAAAACAGGTGCGTGAGTCAAACACATGAGACAGGTGAAACTAATCAGTCGTCATGGAAACCAAAACAAGGAAGCGCAAAAACAGGAACTCTGGAGTCTTAAACAAACAGAACATAACTAAACAAAACATGATCTAGACCACAGATCATGACAGAACTTTACAAATTATTTCAATGGTTGGAGTCTACGCTTTTGCATGATGTACTAGTTACTATGCTCATCTAATTAGTTACTATGGTCATCTAATTAGTTACTATGGTAATGTAAGTCACAGCAGCGTTTCCACAGAGTGTTTCCAGAGCCTGAAATGTGGGTGTCAGGGACAAACGCGGAAGGAGATTTTTACAAGAAAGTTCTAAAGCTTAGTGATAGATCAGATATATCAGATTGTAGGTGGGTTTATTTTTTACCCTTCACGTTCACATTTCACTGTTTGTTGCATTTTTGTTGTGTTTCGCTTGATTGTAAAATATGCCGATGGAGAGTGGGTGTGACGTTCATATGTTGTCAATATTCAGTGTTTTATCCTTAAAAGTTAATATTGCAAATCCATCCATCCATCCAGGCCCGGCCCTAACCAATCTGGCACCCTAAGCAAGATTTTAGGTGGCGCCCCCCCACATCGGCAGTGAAGTGTATATACTCACAAGAAACCGAATAGCTTTGTCTTTGACCTTTTTTTTACTTAAAGAAAGCAAATTAACAATCAGAATAGTTAACAAGATAAAAAAAACTATGAAAAAATAAATGAATGCAAAAAATAAAAAATTAATATATGAAATACAATATTTTTTACATACATATTGCTTAATTAACATTAATGATGTGCACTTTAACAACTAGGCTTACAACTATACCTAATATATAAAGGGGTGGAAAAGTGACTATTACCTGCAGGGCAAACATTAGCTAACCAGAAGGCAATAACAATGTAAACAAAAACACCTGCTTAAAAGATCTAATACAAATGTCCCTGAGGAATGTAAGGTGGGAGTACTGTAATTACCTAACGTTACATTATTATTTTCCATGACAATTTAGCCCCCTCCACAATATTAACCGGACGTTAAAACAGAACTAGCGATTTATTGATTAGCAATTGCCGAATCATGTAACATTAGCTTAATGCTAAAAAGCCAGGTTACTATCACATTCTGTAACAGACAAATAATTTCATGTAGGCTAACGTTACCTACCTGCTACCTCTGTCTTTTTCTCGTTTCTCTTCCTCTTCTTTTCTCTTTTTTTCTTCCCTGGGCACCTGACAGTTTTGGCCGTTTTGACATCTTGTGTTGATTTTTTGATGTGGTGACGTCCAAAAAGAGTCATGATACGGGAAGGGAGGGGGCGCACCATGCGGGGGGGCGTAATGTTGTAACAAATAATATTTCTATTATATAGGCTTTACTTTGCATTTTAATTAACGAGGGATTATTTTTTGTATTTAGAAATAATAGTACCAACTTTTTTTTTTTTTCTCCAACATTTGTGGCACTGGCGTGGCGCCCCCTGATGGACGGCGCCCTTAGCATTTGCCTATACGGCCTATGCCACGGGCCGGCCCTGCATCCATCCATCCATTTTCTACCGCTTATTCCCTTCGGGGTCGCGGGGGGCGCTGGAGCCTATCTCAGCTACAATCAGGCGGAAGGCGGGGTACACCCTGGACAAGTCGCCACCTCATCACAGGGCCAACACAGATAGACAGACAACATTCACACTCACATTCACACACTAGGGTCCATTTAGTGTTGCCAATCAACCTATCCCCAGGTGCATGTCTTTGGAGGTGGGAGGGGCCTATCCCCAGGTGCATGTCTTTGGAGGTGGGAGGGGCCTATCCCCAGGTGCATGTCTTTGGAGGTGGGAGGAAGCCGGAGTACCCGGAGGGAACCCACGCAGTCACGGGGAGAACATGCAAACTCCACACAGAAAGATCCCGAGCCCGGGATTGAACCCAGGACTACTCAGGACCTTCGTATTGTGAGGCAGACGCACTAACCCCTCTACCACCGTGCTGCCCACATTCTTTATTTTCATGTACATTCTGGGTGTCTCATTCAGTAAAAAAAAATAAAATTCAGTTTTTAAGGCGGTTTGTCATAACATTTTTAGCATTCAATCACACATTATTGTGAGGTTTTGTATTAGTGTTCAGATATACTGGCCCCCAGACACATTTTGTTGGAATAATTGTTTGTAAGTTATCACGAAAGAAACGTGGTATTATGAATGCTGTCTTTGGAGGCCTGGCAAGAGGAGGAATGCTCGTGAAACGCCACTGTGATTTCAACACGGACAGATGGCAGGATATGCTCAACTCCCGGAGGAACTCTCTTTGAAGTGTTAAACGAACTCTCTTTGAAGTAATTCACAAACTCTCTTCCAACTATTTGGTCAACGCTATTTACGACCCGCTGCCCTCTTGAAGTTGCTGTGGACAGGAGACGGGAGGGGTTATCCATTGTCCTCCAACACCTGCCCCAGCTGGATCCAGGAAGAGCCCAAGCCCGAGAAATACCCTTCTTGGACTTCAAAGCGACCGAAAACAATGACTCTTTTTAATACCTCCCATTCCTGCTGTGACATATGTTGGTGCGTGAACATGGAACATCTGAATTAAAAGAGGAGACGAAAACCTTCTTCGTCAGAGCGTGCTAAGACACTGTAAGAGGTTACAGGTTGACGCCGTCTCTCCTCAATTGAGTCTAAATTGAATTCTGTCTCTGTTTGATTCCTTGCCTTTTTGTCTTGTTTAATAGATGTCCTGTGTTTGAACGTGACACATTTTTTTCTCTAAATTTGGCCCCCACCGAGTCAAAATGATTGTTATACTTTCATTTTGTGCAATTTCCTCCTAATGTGGTCTTTTGTCACACGTTTAAGTGTCAGGCTTGCTACTGACAGTTTGGTTACGTTTGGGTGTTCCTGTGTTTACAACCACTTCCTGTCCTGGTGCTCTTGTTTTGTCAGTGTTTCCTGTTCGGTCTCTGTGCTTTGCAGCACCTTTACTTTCTGCTCCATTGTCCAGCCAGCACACCTGTTCCTCCTTTAATTAGCTCTATTTAGTTCCACCTGGGTCACTCCTCTTTCTGTCTTGCCTCTGGTGAGGGCGGTCGCATTTTTTTCCGCTCCCTTCTTCTCCCAGCTCGCTCTCTTTGTTTTTGTCTTGTCAGAACTTTTTTGAAGCCGCTTTCTTTGCGCTGTCCTCAAATCTAAACATCAGACATGGAAATGATCAGCTGGACTCTCGACGCAATTGACAAAATCTTTTCGACGAGGAAAAGAGGTTCTGGGGAGCCTGGCTGCCCTGATGGAACCATTGCTGCGCGGTACGTAGAGATTCCTGGGATAAATGGAGAATCATGTGCCTCTCAGTCCTTTCCATCGAGGACGTGGAAGACATCTACCTATTTGGAACAGTGATCGCGGGGCACCTGCTGATTGGGCTGGGCATTGCTCTGGTGTATCGTCAAATTCGTAAGAAGATGGCAGCCACTCAAGGAGCCCAAAGGCTGTTCGTCACAATGGAAGGATTGGGCCGGGCTGTGGGATCACAGACTGGGGCGATTTCCGAACTGAATCGCAAGCTGGATCACATCATGGAAAAGCTTGCTGAAAAGGAAAATGTAATTGAATATGAGAGCAGCCAGCATGGACGAATAGAACAGACAAGTCATTGTATTGTCTGCTCGCGGAAAACAAACATCCTAATCTACGATTTGACTCCCTCGAATGGCCTTGACGCTGTGAACAACAGGAACAGGCTGTTCTGAAAACACCCCCCGAGGACATAGTTTCGTTGTACTTGTGCAATGACAATAAAGTCCTATCCTATCCTATTTTATCCTTCAGTGTTGGCTAACTCTTCCTCTTCTTTTGACACAGATGCTTCGTGTGATGTTTTGGGTTCCACGCCTCTTTGTAGATACACTGCAAAAAGTCCTAGAAAAACAAGAAGAAAAAAATACAAAAATGAGGGGTATTTTACTTGAATTAAGCAAAATTATCTGCCAATAGAACAAGAAAATTTGGCTTGTCAAGACTTTCCAAAACAAGTCAAATTAGCTAACCTCAATGAACCCAAAAATAGCTTAAAATAAGTATATTCTCACTAATAAAGTGCACTTTTCTTGGTAGAAAAAAAAATTAGACCTTTTTGCTCAATATGTTGAAAAATATTCTTAAATAAGTAAATACTCGTGCCATTATCTTGACATACTGATATGCGCTCGGCATCATGATTTTTTTTTTCATGCTTGAAGTAAGAAATGATGACTTTAAAAAAGTAGTTTTATACTTGTGAGTGTTGATGACACAGCTTTGCAACACTTGATATTCTAGTTTCAAGCATGTTTTACTCAATATAGGTCATCACATCTCAGCTGTAAGCTGTAATATCTTACTGAGATCATTTAGGACCAAAACACTTAAAACAAGTAAAACACTCTAACATAAAATCTGCTTAGTGAGAAGAATGATCTTATCAGACAGAAAATAAGCAAATATCACCCTTATTTGACATATTTCATCTTACTTAGATTTCACTTTTTGCAGTGTAATGAATTGTTGTTGTCTTTTTAGGGCCCGCATGGCCCATTGCATAAGGACTCCCACAGGGAGTCCTTATGCAATGGGACATAAGGACCTATTGAATTTCTAAGGTTTTATTATTATTATTATTATTATTATACGTCAGGACCTGCGAAAATTGCCTTTTGATAAAAAAAACAAACCCCAAAAATAAAAATTGCGCTCTAGCGCCCCCTAGGAAAAAAAGAACTAGACTGCCTGTAACTCCCACTAGGAAGGTCGGAGAGACATGAAACAAAAACGCCTATGTAGGTCTGACTTACACCTACCTTTCATAATTGTACATTTTTGGGCTAAAATCAACAGGAAGTTGGCAATTCCCCCTTCAAGACAAAAAAGTACTAAAAACAGTAACTTTTCCCTCTTTGAGCTGAAATTTGACCCCCTTAACACGCTTCAAAACTCACCAAACTGAACGCACACATCAGGAATGGCAAAAATTGCGATCTAATAAAAAAACCTAACCCCAAATTTAAAAATTGCGCTCTAGAGCAATTTTTGAATAAAACGGAGAAAAAACTGCTCCTCGGAAGACGAAAATGACTAAACTGCCTGTAACTCCCACTGGGAAGGTTGGAGAGACATGAAACTAAAACCTCTCCGTAGGTCTCACTTAGACCTACATTTCATAAATTGACAACCCCCAGCAGAAATCAACAGGAAGTTTGCTATTCCCCCTTCAAAACAAAAATTTTGTAAAAACCGGTCACCTTTCTTCAAACATTATCTCCTCTGAGCGCGTTTGTTGTTTCGGCTTCAAACTAACACAGGAGAGAGATTAAACCCTTCTGATTAAAAGTTGACGAAAGAGTTGTGATACCTGCTCCGGTTTGGATTTTATGACCCTTCAAAGAACCTCTGCGCTGATGCTGCTGTTTTTTCAAGATGGCTGCTTAAAAGCAGGCAGCACCAGCGTGCCCACACAATGCAGACAAGGTAGGTACACTAAACAAAAGTATTGGGACAATTCGGACAAAAAGTAGACAAAAGTATTGGGACACTTATGACGAAAACTGAACAAAAGTAATGGGACACTTAGGACTAGCACCGACCAATGCTGCTTGCAGCTTTAATTTTTACTTGCATTCCGCCTGCCGTTCTCTCCGTGACAATAAATCCCCTCCTTTTCCCTCGCAGAATGAATTAGTTTGCAACAAAAATGATAAAATGAGGTTTGCGCATAAGCGTCGATGCAAATTGGTGGGGAGAAAAAAAAGCTATGTTTGTTGCCACGGTGAAGTTGGTAGAGAAACCTCATCCCTGCTGCTTCGGCTCACAGATGAGACTGTGTGATGTGTGTGTGTGATGTGTGTGGGTGTGATGAGTGTGTGTGTGTGTGTGTGTGTGTGTTTGTGTGTGCGCTGAACACGTTGACCTGGTTGTGGTGTTGTGGGAGCGTCGTGCAGCTTTTTGGCACGCCGGGTGCCAATCGAGCTGTGAAAATGGCAATTGTGTAGGGAAATGGGGAATAGCTCCTCGCTGATTTTGTAACCTTCACAAGGTTCGCGCACACGTGTCACTCATTCACTCCCAATGTGTGTGTTTGTGTGTGTCGCGACGGTCGAAGGAAAAGGCCTCCTTCCGTCTTCATATGTAGGCGAGTGCGCATCTAGGCGGGCGTGTCGCAGCCGCATCCAAGCCCCTAGCTGGAAAAAGCGAATAGAATTAACCCAAATAAAGCGTGTAGCACGGCGAAGACTTGAAAGGGAACAGCTGAGGACGCCACCAGGCTGCAGGCGCAACTATTTGGCACAAATAAAGCAAAGCTTTTTGAACAATGCCAAATATGCTCTCCCCCTCCCGCCTTTTTTACGGTACGTTTACCGCGACAATAACCTCGCAAACTAAAATGAGCTTAGGGTGGATTTTGAGAGGTGCCACGTCGAGACGAAAAGGCTCCAGGGCCGTTGATCGCATGCTTTGATGTGAGGGGAAGCGTCCAATGCAACTTCCCGCTATAGTAGGCAGAGGTGGGTAGAGTAGCCAGAAATTGTACTCAAGTAAGAGTACTGTTACTTTAGAGATTTATTACTCAAGTAAAAGTAAGGAGTAGTCACCCAAATATTTACTTGAGTAAAAGTAAAAAGTATGTTGTGAAAAAACTACTCAAGTACTGAGTAACTGATGAGTAACATACACACTCATATCATATATATATATATATATATATATATATATATATATATATATATATATATATATATATATATATATATATATATATATATATGTCTTAATAAGGTTATCCAAAAAATAGTGCTCGATACCGTAGTAGAGCGCAATATATGTATGTGTGGGAAAAAAATCACAAGACTATTTCATCTCTACAGGCCTGTTTCATGAGGGGGGGTACCCTCAATCATCAGGAGATTTTAATGGGAGCATTCGCATACCATGGTTTATATAGGGCACAGAGTGGGTGGGTACAGGCTGGCCTAGGGGCGTGGTGATTGGCTCATGTGTTACCTAGGAGGTGTTTCCGTCTATGGCGGCATGTTGTTACAATTTCGCTGCGCTTGTTGAGGGATGACAGGTCTGGACGGTAAATAATAAACAGTTTCTCTTTCAAGCATAGGTTGCATCTTTTATTACCACTATTGTAAGGTGTGCTGGATGCAAGAATTTGCCATGTTATTGAATATTCAACATTATTGTCTTTGAGGTCCCGAATGTGTTTGCTGAGTTCTGTGGTATTTCGCAGGTTTTTGTTCCTGAAAGAAGCCTTGTGATTGTTCCATCTGGTTTTGAATTCTCCCTCGGTTAATCCTACATATGTGTCGGATGTTTTAATGTCCTTGCGTATTACCTTAGATTGGTAGACAACTGATGTTTGTAAGCACCCCCCGTTGAGGGGGCAATCAGGTTTCTTTCGGCAGTTACATCCTTTGTTGGTTTTGGAGTCGCTCTGTCTGGGGGCCGACGGCTCATTTGCAATTGTTTTGTTGTGGTTTGAGATGATTTGTCGTATATTGTTCATGCAGCTGTAGCTCAATTTAATGTTGTTCTTGTTGAATACTTTTCTTAGGGTGTTGTCTTTGGGAAAGTGTTTGTCAATCAGATTGAGGAATTTGTGTCCAATGTTCGTTGAGACGTTTTTGCTGTATGGGGGGTTGTACCAGATAATGTCGTTTCGTTTTCTGTTCTTTTTTGGCTGGTTTCCTGGCGTGGGTTCATAGGTGAGGGTGAAATTGTATCCGCTTTCATCAAGGGCTTTTTGGTACGGGGGGGTTGCTTGGTCAAATTCAGCTTTGCTAGATGACAGCATCGATAGCCTTTTATTGATTCCGGTAGGTATTCTTTTCGTGGTGGTGGGTGGGTGGCTGCTGTCATGGTGCACGTATTGGAGTGTTGTGTTGGGTTTCGTGAATGGTTGGTAGCTGTTATTTCTCAGGTTGAAAGTGACGTCAAGGAAGTTGACGGTTTGCTTGTTGGGTTCAATCGTGATCCGTAGGCCGTTCTCTTTGAAAATTTGGCATATGCGCTTCTTGGTATTCTCGCTGCTCCTTGGCGAGGCGCGACCCACTGCCAGTCCGTCATCACGGTAAATACCAAGGTTCAGATTGAGGCTAGCGAGCTGGGAGAGGAGGAAACTCCCAACGAGTTCACACGTTTCTGCTCCGTCAAAACTTCCCATAGTGACGTCAAATGTTGCATTGCATTGCAACATTTATTTTGCTGTTTTTGTTTACATGTTAAAGGTGTTTTAATGAATATACATGCATGTTTAACACATATAGATTCCTTTCTTTCATGAAGACAAGAATATAAGTTGGTGTATTACCTGATTCTGATGACTTGCGTTGATTGTAATCAGACAGTAGTGATGATAACGTCCACGTTTTCAAATGGAGGAGAAGAAAAGTTCCTCCTTTCTGTCTAATACCACATGAAAGTGGTGGGTTTTTGGCATCTTATTTGTCCAGCTTCCATATTCGTTTTTATACACTTTACAAGAAATACATTGGCGGCAAACTCCGTAGCTTACTAGCTTGTTTGCGCTGGCTTTCGGAGACTCTTGTTTTGAAAGCGCACGCGCGATGGAGCGGCACTTTTATTGTGAAGACAGGAACGTCCTCGTGCGGTTGAAATAAAAAAGTATCTTTTTTCCTTCACACTTTTGATTGATTGATTGGAACTTTTATTATTAGATTGCACAGTACAGTACATATTCCGTACAATTGACCACTAAATGGTAACACCCCAATAAGTTTTTCAACTTGTTTAAGTCAGGTCATGTGACCACCTGTCTCTGATTGGTCCAACGTCACCAGTGACTGCATCTGATTGGTGGAACGAAGTGAAACGTCACCAGTAAGGCAGGCACTTTGACGGTCTGTCTGACAGACCAAAACAAACAAAGCGTGCATTAACAGATCGATAAAAATTAGTAGCGAGTAGCGAGCTGAATGTAGATAAAAGTAGCGGAGTAAAAGTAGCGTTCCTTCTCTATAAATATACTTAAGTAAAAGTAAAAGTATGTTGCATTAAAACTACTCTTAGAAGTACAATTTATCCCAAAAGTTACTCAAGTAGATGTAACGGAGTAAATGTAGCGCGTTACTACCCACTTCTGATAGTAGGACAATCAGGCATTAGCGCGCGAGGCGAGGCGAGAGTTGTGGCAAAGTCACAACGTTTTTGGGAATCCGCCACGACGTGTTTCAAGACCGTAAGGCCTGGAGGGCCACATACAAAACCCAAAACCAGTGAAGTTGGCACATTGTGTTCATGGTAAATAAAAAGCGACATGAGTGTGTAAAGGAAATCACCGCATGGGCTCAGGAACACTTCAGAAAACCACTGTCAGTAACTACACTTGGTCGCTACATCTGTAAGTGCAAGTTAAAACTCTACTTTGCAAAGCCAAAGCCATTTATCAACAACACCCAGAAACGCTTCGCCGGGCCCGAGCTCATCTAAGATGGACTAAGTGTAAAAGTGTTCTATGGTCTGACGAGTCCACATTTCAAATTGTTTTTGGAAACTGTGGACGTCGTGTCCTCCGGACCAAAGAGGAAAAGAACCATCCGGATTGTTCTAGGCGCAAAGTGTAAAAGGCACCCCCATACCATCACAGATGGTATTAGTGTTTACACAACGTGACAACGTCACTGCTTTTGGGGTTTGTATATTCTAAATATTATATTAATATATCCATCCATCCATCCATTTTCTACCGCTTTTCCCTCTCAAATGGATATGTAATAAATAATTATTATAATTCGGATATTAAGAGTATGTGAAAGATTGACTTCTACCTTGTTCACTTCTGTGACAACCTCCTTAAAGTTGTGTAATCAATCAGAAATATCAAGCAGCTCAAATGTGTCGAACATGGATAAGTGCGGAGATTGTTTATAATTTTTTGTAATGGATTTAAATGGGTGTCATTTAGATTTTTTTCATGGTGCATGGACGTTTTTTTATAATATCCACAAAGTTCAGTGGATTATGTGTGTTATGTGTGACCAGTTTTTTTGCACCATGACTAGGGTAGGTTGTTTGCATTCCGTCATATATGTAAATGCTTCTTTTGGCGCATAATTTAAAGGTTGTTTTTCTTACATTACAGTTTTGTAATCAATCAGAAATATCAAGCAGCTAAAATGTGTCAAACATTGATAAGTGTGGAGATTGTTTTGCATTTTTCCCATCATGCTTTGTAATGGATTTAAATGGGTGTGATTTAATTATTTTTTTTGATACGTGGATGTTTTTTATAATGTCCACAAAGTTCAGTGAGCAGGTTGTGTTATGTGTGACCATGTGTGTTGACCGGATTTTTTTTTGTTAGTTTTTTTTTTGCAGCATGACTAGGGTAGGTTGTTTGCATTCAGTCATATATGTAAATGCTTCTTTTGGCGCATAATTTAAAGGTTGTTTTTCTTACATTACAGTTTTGTAATCAATCAGAAATATCAAGCAGCTAAAATGTGTCAAACATTGATAAGTGCGGAGATTGTTTTGCATTTTTCCCATCATGCTTTGTAATGGATTTAAATGGGTGTCATTTAGATTTTTTTCATGGTGCATGGACGTTTTTTTATAATATCCACAAAGTTCAGTGAGCAGGTTGTGTTATGTGTGACCATGTGTGTTGACCGTATTTTTTTTTGTTAGTTTTTTTTTGCACCATGACTAGGGTAGGTTGTTTGCATTCAGTCATGTAAATGCTTCTTTTGGCGAATAATTTAAAGGTTGTTTTTCTTACATTACAGTTTTGTAATCAATCAGAAATATCAAGCAGCTAAAATGTGTCAAACATGGATAAGTGTGGAGATTGATTTGCATTTTTCCCATCATGCTTTGTAATGGATTTAAATGGGTGTGATTTAATTTTTTTTTTTGATACGTGGATGTTTTTTATAATGTCCACAAAGTTCAGTGAGCAGGTTGTGTTATGTGTGACCATGTGTGTTGACCGGATTTTTTTTTGTTAGTTTTTTTGCACCATGACTAGGGTAGGTTGTTTGCATTCAGTCATATATGTAAATGCTTCTTTTGGCGCATAATTTAAAGGTTGTTTTTCTTACATTACAGTTTTGTAATCAATCAGAAATATCAAGCAGCTAAAATGTGTCAAACATTGATAAGTGTGGAGATTGTTTTGCATTTTTCCCATCATGCTTTGTAATGGATTTTAATGGGTGTGATTTAATTATTTTTTTTGATACGTGGATGTTTTTTATAATGTCCACAAAGTTCAGTGAGCAGGTTGTGTTATGTGTGACCATGTGTGTTGACCAGATTTTTTTTTTTGTTCGTTTTTTGCACCATTACTAGGGAAGGTTGTTTGCATTCAGTCATAGTCGTAAATGCTTCTTTTGGCGCATAATTTAAAGGTTGTTTTTCTTACATTAAAGTTTTGGAATCAATCAGAAATATTTTTTGATAATATCCACAAAGTGAGCATTGATTGATTGATTGAAACTTTTATTAGCAGATTGCACAGTACAGTACATATTCCGTACAATTGACCACTAAATGGTAACACCCCAATAAGTTTTTCAACTAGTTTAAGTCGGGGTCCACGTTAGTCAATTCGTGGTAAGTGTTAGGTTGTGTCATGTGTCACCATGTGTGTTGACTTTTTGTGTTGTTGTTTTTTTGCACCATGACTAGGGTAGGTTGTTTGCATTCAGTCATGTAAATGCTTCTTTTGGCGAATAATTTAAAGGTTGTTTTTCTTACATTACAGTTTTGTAATCAATCAGAAATATCAAGCAGCTAAAATGTGTCAAACATTGATAAGTGCGGAGATTGTTTAGCATTTTTCCCATCATGCTTTGTAATGGATTTAAATGGGTGTGATTTAATTATTTTTTTTGATACGTGGATGTTTTTTATAATGTCCACAAAGTTCAGTGAGCAGGTTGTGTTATGTGTGACCATGTGTGTTGACCGGATTTTTTTTTGTTAGTTTTTTTTTTGCACCATGACTAGGGTAGGTTGTTTGCATTCAGTCATATATGTAAATGCTTCTTTTGGCGCATAATTTAAAGGTTGTTTTTCTTACATTACAGTTTTGTAATCAATCAGAAATATCAAGCAGCTAAAATGTGTCAAACATTGATAAGTGTGGAGATTGTTTTGCATTTTTCCCATCATGCTTTGTAATGGATTTAAATGGGTGTCATTTAGATTTTTTTCATGGTGCATGGACGTTTTTTTATAATATCCACAAAGTTCAGTGAGCAGGTTGTGTTATGTGTGACCATGTGTGTTGACCGGATTTTTTTTTGTTAGTTTTTTTGCACCATGACTAGGGTAGGTTGTTTGCATTCAGTCATATATGTAAATGCTTCTTTTGGCGCATAATTTAAAGGTTGTTTTTCTTACATTACAGTTTTGTAATCAATCAGAAATATCAAGCAGCTAAAATGTGTCAAACATTGATAAGTGTGGAGACTGTTTTGCATTTTTCCCATCATGCTTTGTAATGGATTTAAATGGGTGTGATTTAATTTTTTTTTTTTGATACGTGGATGTTTTTTATAATGTCCACAAAGTTCAGTGAGCAGGTTGTGTTATGTGTGACCATGTGTGTTGACCGGATTTTTTTTTTTAAGTTTTTTTGCACCATGACTAGGGTAGGTTGTTTGCATTCAGTCATGTAAATGCTTCTTTTGGCGAATAATTTAAAGGTTGTTTTTCTTACATTACAGTTTTGTAATCAATCAGAAATATCAAGCAGCTCAAATGTGTCAAACATTGATAAGTGTGGAGATTGTTTTGCATTTTTCCCATCATGCTTTGTAATGGATTTAAATGGGTGTGATTTAATTATTTTTTTTGATACGTGGATGTTTTTTATAATGTCCACAAAGTTCAGTGAGCAGGTTGTGTTATGTGTGACCATGTGTGTTGACCGGATTTTTTTTTGTTAGTTTTTTTTTGCACCATGACTAGGGTAGGTTGTTTGCATTCAGTCATATATGTAAATGCTTCTTTTGGCGCATAATTTAAAGGTTGTTTTTCTTACATTACAGTTTTGTAATCAATCAGAACTATCAAGCAGCTAAAATGTGTCAAACATTGATAAGTGTGGAGATTGTTTTGCATTTTTCCCATCATGCTTTGTAATGGATTTAAATGGGTGTGATTTAATTATTTTTTTTGATACGTGGATGTTTTTTATAATGTCCACAAAGTTCAGTGAGCAGGTTGTGTTATGTGTGACCATGTGTGTTGACCAGATTTTTTTTTTTGTTCGTTTTTTTGCACCATTACTAGGGAAGGTTGTTTGCATTCAGTCATATATGTAAATGCTTCTTTTGGCGCATAATTTAAAGGTTGTTTTTCTTACATTACAGTTTTGTAATCAATCATAAATATCAAGCAGCTAAAATGTGTCAAACATTGATAAGTGTGGAGATTGTTTTGCATTTTTCCCATCATGCTTTGTAATGGATTTAAATGGGTGTCATTTAGATTTTTTTCATGGTGCATGGACGTTTTTTTATAATATCCACAAAGTTCAGTGAGCAGGTTGTGTTATGTGTGACCATGTGTGTTGACCGGATTTTTTTTTTGTTAGTTTTTTTGCACCATGACTAGGGTAGGTTGTTTGCATTCAGTCATATATGTAAATGCTTCTTTTGGCGAATAATTTAAAGGTTGTTTTTCTTACATTACAGTTTTGTAATCAATCAGAAATATCAAGCAGCTAAAATGTGTCAAACATTGATAAGTGTGGAGACTGTTTTGCATTTTTCCCATCATGCTTTGTAATGGATTTAAATGGGTGTCATTTAGATTTTTTTCATGGTGCATGGACGTTTTTTTATAATATCCACAAAGTTCAGTGAGCAGGTTGTGTTATGTGTGACCATGTGTGTTGACCGGATTTTTTTTTGTTATTTTTTTTTTGCACCATGACTAGGGTAGGTTGTTTGCATTCAGTCATGTAAATGCTTCTTTTGGCGAATAATTTAAAGGTTGTTTTTCTTACATTACAGTTTTGTAATCAATCAGAAATATCAAGCAGCTCAAATGTGTCAAACATGGATAAGTGCGGAGATTGTTTAGCATTTTTCCCGTCATGCTTTGTAATGGATTTAAATGGGTGTGATTTAATTATTTTTTTTGATACGTGGATGTTTTTTATAATGTCCACAAAGTTCAGTGAGCAGGTTGTGTTATGTGTGACCATGTGTGTTGACCGGATTTTTTTTTGTTAGTTTTTTTTTTGCACCATGTTTAGGGTAGGTTGTTTGCATTCAGTCATATATGTAAATGCTTCTTTTGGCGCATAATTTAAAGGTTGTTTTTCTTACATTACAGTTTTGTAATCAATCAGAAATATCAAGCAGCTAAAATGTGTCAAACATTGATAAGTGTGGAGATTGTTTTGCATTTTTCCCATCATGCTTTGTAATGGATTTAAATGGGTGTCATTTAGATTTTTTTCATGGTGCATGGACGTTTTTTTATAATATCCACAAAGTTCAGTGAGCAGGTTGTGTTATGTGTGACCATGTGTGTTGACCGGATTTTTTTTTGTTAGTTTTTTTTTTTGCACCATGACTAGGGTAGGTTGTTTGCATTCAGTCATGTAAATGCTTCTTTTGGCGAATAATTTAAAGGTTGTTTTTCTTACATTACAGTTTTGTAATCAATCAGAAATATCAAGCAGCTAAAATGTGTCAAACATTGATAAGTGTGGAGATTGTTTTGCATTTTTCCCATCATGCTTTGTAATGGATTAAAATGGGTGTGATTTAATTATTTTTTTTGATACGTGGATGTTTTTTATAATGTCCACAAAGTTCAGTGAGCAGGTTGTGTTATGTGTGACCATGTGTGTTGACCGGATTTTTTTTTGTTAGTTTTTTTGCACCATGACTAGGGTAGGTTGTTTGCATTCAGACATGTAAATGCTTCTTTTGGCGAATAATTTAAAGGTTGTTTTTCTTACATTACAGTTTTGTAATCAATCAGAAATATCAAGCAGCTAAAATGTGTCAAACATTGATAAGTGTGGAGACTGTTTTGCATTTTTCCCATCATGCTTTGTAATGGATTTAAATGGGTGTGATTTAATTATTTTTTTTTGATACGTGGATGTTTTTTATAATGTCCACAAAGTTCAGTGAGCAGGTTGTGTTATGTGTGACCATGTGTGTTGACGGGATTTTTTTTTGTTAGTTTTTTTGCACCATGACTAGGGTAGGTTGTTTGCATTCAGTCATGTAAATGCTTCTTTTGGCGAATAATTTAAAGGTTGTTTTTCTTACATTACAGTTTTGTAATCAATCAGAAATATCAAGCAGCTAAAATGTGTCAAACATTGATAAGTGTGGAGATTGTTTTGCATTTTTCCCATCATGCTTTGTAATGGATTTAAATGCTTGTGATTTAATTATTATTTTTTGATACGTGGATGTTTTTTATAATGTCCACAAAGTTCAGTGAGCAGGTTGTGTTATGTGTGACCATGTGTGTTGACCAGATTTTTTTGTTTTGTTCGTTTTTTGCACCATTACTAGGGAAGGTTGTTTGCATTCAGTCATAGTCGTAAATACTTCTTTTGGCGCATAATTTAAAGGTTGTTTTTCTTACATTAAAGTTTTGTAATCAATCAGAAATATTTTTTGATAATATCCACAAAGTGAGCATTGATTGATTGATTGAAACTTTTATTAGCAGATTGCACAGTACAGTACATATTCCGTACAATTGACCACTAAATGGTAACACCCCAATAAGTTTTTCAACTAGTTTAAGTCGGGGTCCACGTTAGTCAATTCGTGGTAAGTGTTAGGTTGTGTCATGTGTCACCATGTGTGTTGACTTTTTGTGTTGTTGTTTTTTTGCACCATGACTAGGGAAGGTTGTTTGCATACGGTCATATAAGTCAATGCTGCGCAAATGGTCTTTCAGTGCATAATTAAAGGTTGTTGACCTGAATTTATTTCTTACATTTTCCACCAGATGACGACATATCAAGATTGTCAGACTATTAAAAGGAATAAAATAGAATAGAATGGACTTTATTGTCATTATATTTGCATATAACGAGATATACAAAACACTATAGAAATACAAAATACTGTACAATATACAGAACAAGACAAGAGTACCGGAGTAATAAATAACAATCAGTGTCGGACGTATGGCACTCGAAGGGTAGTATTGCACAGTAGGGTATTAGGGTAGGATATTGTATAGGGGTGAATTATTATTATAAAGTTAAAAAGTTAAAGTACCAATGATTGTCACACACACACTAGGTGTGGCGAGATTATTCTCTGCATTTGACCCATCACCCTTGATCACCCCCTGGGAGGTGAGGGGAGCAGTGGGCAGCAGCGGTGGCCGCGCCCGGGAATCATTTTGGTGATTTAACCCCCAATTCCAACCCTTGATGCTGAGTGCCAAGCAGGGAGGTAATGGAATGAAATTATAAGTTAGAGTTCGAGATGGTGACAGCTCTGGGAAAGAAGCTGTCTCTGAGTCTGTTTGTTCTGGCTCTGATGCACCTGTAGCGCCTGCCCGATGGTAGCAGGTCGAACAGGTGGAAGCCAGGGTGTGTGCTGTCCTTGGTGATGCTTTTTGCTCTGTTGAGGCAGCGGGAGTTGTGTAAATCCTTCAGGGAGGGGAGGGGGCAGCCGATGATTTTTTGTGCAGACTGTTGAGGCAGCGGGAGTTGTGTAAATCCTTCAGGGAGGGGAGGGGGCAGCCGATGATTTTTTGTGCAGACTTTATGACCCTCTGAATCGCCTGTTTGTCTGCTTCAGTGCAGCTGGCGTACCACACTGTTATGCAGTACGTCAGCATCCATGTGAGTTAAATTATTTATTAAACTCATGACGTCTCGCGGGCCAAATTGAAGACGTAAGGGGGGGCCATAGTTTGGACACCCCTGACTTATACTGTATTTGTGATCATAGTGTTTCTTTATGGTTTTTACTTGGTCCAGTGTGAGAGCAATCATGCAGCCAGACGGTCACCTGCTAGTGTGGACGTCCCTCAATCCCAGTTTAAATTCCTCTTTATTAGTCCAGGTCTTGATTCAAATGGAGTCGTGAAAGTTGGCGCTTGGCAGAAACTCTGTCGAGTTCACGTCCTTATTTCCCGTCCGCTAAGAGACGGAACCGGATGTGTGGAAACACGCGCGACAAAGCTCCGGGCGTCGTCGTCTTTTATGAAGAGGAATTTATTAAAGCTCCAGGCTGAGACCCGCCGCTATATTGAGGTCAGCACGGAGGCGGTGGCGATAGTGGAGGACAGCGCGGCACGACCGGCGCGGTATCGGGCCGCGGGCCTCGGCCTGGTGGGCACGTAAAAGTCATCGCTTATCTCTCGTTGCACCGCGGACAAATTAAAGATTTTTGTGTCCAGCACAAATCACCGATGCACATTTTTGTATTTCCTCTTCAACAAATAAGTCAGGGACGTGTCAGTGCAAGTGTGTGTGTGTGTGTGTGTGTGTGTGTGTGTGTGTGTGTGCGGCGTCCCTTCTGTTACCGTCCCTTCATTTCACGCTCCGGCACCCCCGCATGAATCCTTTTCCTCGGGCTCATTATCGGCGCCGTTCAATGAACTTCCCGCCAGAATGCAGAGAGGAGAAGCAAGATGATTATTCAGGCGCGGGGGTCAGTGCCGACATCGTGACTCTTTTGTTTAGCACATTTTAGGACTGTCCCTCCATAAATAAGTAAGTAGGGTTGGTGTGGCCCTCCACTGTAATGCATAAAAATGAATGTGCAGCTTGAAGAGGCAAACATTGACAAACTGGAGTCAAAGTGGATATTTATCCTTAAGACGCCATTGCTGGTAGACACTCTAAGACAGGTGTGCCCATTACGTGGATGGTGGAGGGTGTGTCCAAAAAAAATAGACCTAAAAATGAGCGATCATCAATCTTCACCAAGACATGACTCACGGCACCCGAGGGCTGCTGCCAGATCATTATTAAGAAAAAACGACCGACAGGAAGGCGTGAAACACTTTTTATTTCAACAGACTCTCACGGCGTACCTGCCGTCAAAACTCTAAAGACTGACCGCACAGTTCCTGTCTTCGCAATAAAAGCGCTGCTTCATCCTGCCTGCGCTAACAAAATAAGAGTCTCATAAAGCAAGCGCGGGCAAGCTAGCAAGCTTCGGGGTTTGCCACCAATAATAATAATAATAGATTTTATTTGTAAAAAGCACTTTACATTGAGCAAACAACCTCAGAGTGCTACAGTGTATTAAAAAAACAAATAAAAACTAGAACTAGCACGCATATATCTAAATTAAAAAAAAGGCTTTTTTAAAAAAGAAGGTTTTTAAAGCCTTTTTTTAAAAGCATCCACAGTCTGTGGTGCCCTCAGGTGATCAGGGATGGCGTTCCACAGACTGGGTGCGGCAGAGCAGAAAGCCTGGTCTGCCACCAATGTATTTCTTGTAAAGTGTATAAAAAGGAGTATGGAAGCTGGACAAACTTGCATGTGGTATTGGACAGAAAGGAGGCCTTTTTTTCTCCTCCATTTGAAAATGTGGACGTTATCATCACTACTGTCTGATTCCAATCAATGCAAGTTTTTTGTGTTTTATTTTATTTTATTTTGTGTTTTATTTTATTTATTTATTCATTTTGTATTTATTTATTTTATTTTATTTTTTTTTCATTTATTAATTTTATTTTATTTTATTTTGTGTTTTTCTCCTCCATTTGAAAATGTGGACGTTATCATCACTACTGTCTGATTCCAATCAATGCAAGTTTTTTGTGTTTTATTTTATTTTATTTTGTGTTTTATTTTATTTATTTATTCATTTTGTATTTATTTATTTTATTTTATTTTTTTTTCATTTATTAATTTTATTTTATTTTATTTTGTGTTTTTCTCCTCCATTTGAAAATGTGGACGTTATCATCACTACTGTCTGATTCCAATCAATGCAAGTTTTTTGTGTTTTATTTTATTTTATTTTGTGTTTTATTTTATTTATTTATTCATTTTGTATTTATTTATTTTATTTTATTTTTTTTTCATTTATTAATTTTATTTTATTTTATTTTGTGTTTTTCTCCTCCATTTGAAAATGTGGACGTTATCATCACTACTGTCTGATTCCAATCAATGCAAGTTTTTTGTGTTTTATTTTATTTTATTTTGTGTTTTATTTTATTTATTTATTCATTTTGTATTTATTTATTTATTTATTTTTTATTTTTTCATTTATTCATTTTATTTTATTTTATTTTATTTTGTGTTTTTCTCCTCCATTTGAAAATGTGGACGTTATCATCACTACTGTCTGATTCCAATCAATGCAAGTTTTTTGTGTTTTATTTTATTTTATTTTGTGTTTTATTTTATTTATTTATTCATTTATTTATTTTGTATTGTTATTTATTTTTTTCATTTATTCATTTTATTTTATTTTGTGTTTTTCTCCTCCATTTGAAAATGTGGAGGTTATCATCACTACTGTCTGATTCCAATCAATGCAAGTTTTTTGTGTTTTATTTTATTTTATTTTGTGTTTTATTTTATTTATTTATTCATTTTGTATTTATTTATTTATTTATTTATTTTTTTCATTTATTAATTTTATTTTATTTTATTTTGTGTTTTTTTCCTCCATTTGAAAATGTGGACGTTATCATCACTACTGTCTGATTCCAATCAATGCAAGTTTTTTGTGTTTTATTTTATTTTATTTTGTGTTTTATTTTATTTATTTATTCATTTTGTATTTATTTATTTATTTATTTTTATTTTTTTCATTTATTCATTTTATTTTATTTTATTTTATTTTGTGTTTTTCTCCTCCATTTGAAAATGTGGACGTTATCATCACTACTGTCGGATTCCAATCAATGCAAGTTTTTTGTGTTTTATTTTATTTTATTTTGTGTTTTATTTTATTTATTTATTCATTTATTTATTTTGTATTTTTATTTATTTTTTTCATTTATTCATTTTATTTTATTTTGTGTTTTTCTCCTCCATTTGAAAATGTGGACGTTATCATCACTGTAGAGGCAGGGATTTGTCTCTCACTTGTCACTTGGGATAGTGGGTGTGGCTACGTGTGTGCGTGGGTGTGTGGGGCTGAATGATTGCTGAATGAATAACACCTGCACCTGTCTGTGAATTGTTTGGCTTGTATGGACAGAGTGTGAACCTGGGTGCCGTTACTTCTGTTGACCGCAAACCATCTGCATGTAATGTATTGCATTTTTACTCAAAGGGAAAATAAATCACCCTCAAAACAGCAGTAATGACTTCATGTTGCATCCTTGGACCCTGCAGCGTGTCAGACAGAGCCCTGCTTTCCACTCTCAGTGACTAATTAGTTTCTGATAGTCACACAACAATCACTACTGTCTGATTCCAATCAATGTAATTTTTTTGTGTTTTATTTTATTTTATTTTGTTTTATTGTATTCATTTAGGGCAGCACGGTGGAAGAGGGGTTAGTGCATCTGCCTCACAATACGAGGGTCCTGAGTAGTCTTGGGTTCAATCCCGGGCTCGGGATCTTTCTGTGTGGAGTTTGCATGTTCTCCCTGTGACTGCGTGGGTTCCCTCCGGGTACTCCGGCTTCCTCCCACCTCCAAAAACATGCACCTGGGGATAAGTTGATTGGCACCACTAAATGGTCCCTAGTGTGTGAATGTGAGTGTGAATGTTGTCTGTCCATCTGTGTTGGCCCTACGATGAGGTGGCGACTTGTCCAGGGTGTACCCGCCTTCCGCCCGATTGTAGCTGAGATAGGCTCCAGCGCCCCCAGCGACCCCAAAGGGAATAAGCGGTAGAAAAAATGGATGGATGTATTCATTTATTTTTTTATTTTTTTTTAATTTAAATTTATTTATTTATAATCGTTTTATTTTTATTTATTCATTTATTTTATTTTTTATTTTGTGTTTTTCTCCTCCATTTGAAAATGTGGACGTCATCATCACTACTGTCTGATTCCAATCAATGCAAGTTTTTTGTGTTTTATTTTATTCTATTTTATTGTATTTATTTATTCATTTATTCATTTTTATTTATTATTTATTTATTTATTTATTTATTTATTTTTAATTTTTAATTTTTAATTTTTAATTTTTAATTTTTAATTTTTAATTTTTTAATTTTTATTTATTCATTTTATTTTATTTTTTATTTTGTGTTTTTCTCCTCCATTTGAAAATGTGGATGTCATCATCACTACTGTCTGATTCCAATCAATGCAAGTTTTTTGTGTTTTATTTTATTTTATTTTATTGTATTTATTTATTCATTTATTCATTTATTCATTTATTCATGTATTCATTTTTATTTATTATTTATTTATTTATTTATTTAATTTTTAATTTTTAATTTTTAATTTTTAATTTTTAATTTTTAATTTTTATTTTTTTTATTTTTATTTATTCATTTTATTTTATTTTTTATTTTGTTTTTCTCCTCCATTTGAAAATGTGGATGTCGTCATCACTACTGTCTGATTCCAATCAATGCAAGTTTTGTGTTTTATTTTATATTTTATTTTATTCATTTATTCATTTATTTATTTTTTATTTATTCATCTTTATTTTTATTTATTTATTTATTTATTTATTTATTTATTTTTTTTTAATTTTTAATTTTTAATTTTTTAATTTTTATTTATTCATTTTATTTTTTATTTTGTGTTTTTCTCCTCCATTTGAAAATGTGGATGTCATCATCACTACTGTCTGATTCCAATCAATGCAAGTTTTGTGTTTTATTTTATATTTTATTTTATTCATTTATTCATTTATTTATTTTTTATTTATTCATCTTTATTTTTCATTTATTTATTTTTTTATTCATTTTATTTTATTTTATTGTATTTTGTGTTTTTCTCCTCCATTTGAAAATGTGGAGGTTTTCATCACTAGTGTCCGATTCCAATCAATGCAAGTCATCACAATCATACCAACTTATATTCTTGTCTTCATGAAAGAAAGGAATGTTAAACATGCTTGTATTATCATTAAACACCTTTTAACTTGTTAACCTCTCTTTCATAAATAAATGAATATAAATGATAAATATGCATGATCCCCTGCACTTGGTACATTGAAAAGTAGCTGGCCTGCAGTAAAAGTGTGCTCTAAGACTACTTTAGAGTAGAAGTGTGCACAAACAAATACGTATATAAAGAAATATGTTAGACACTTGAACAAAGTGGCATCGCCAACTAATGGCCTGGCATGCCTGCTGTTGTTGTTGTCCTTTTTTACTTGAAACGTATCTGAAAGCGTGCGGGTGTTTCTTAGCCAAGCATCTGTCGTGGCCTTTTAATTCTCACCGCACTCTCCTGTGTTCCTTGGCAGGCTCCGGCGTCCGCGGAACGGCAGAATTTGGGCAGCTGCCGGACAACATCACAGTTTTAGAAGGAGAGAACGTCACTCTGAGGTGAGTCTTCATCCGCTCCACCTGCACACGCTAATTACATGAAAAACCTGTTTGTCTCACACACACACACACACACACACCTGGCACAACAAGCGCATGCCAGACTCCCGTCATCGCACATCCTGCCATGTTTCTCGGTATTGTTTATTTAAAAACAAACTGCATAGTTTGTCGTCCTTCCAAGGCGATCCCAGTCCAGCAGTTTTTTTTATTTGCTTAGATGAAGCTTATTAATATCAGTGGCGGGCCGAGCTGTTTCCCACCTAGGCCTTCAGTGATGTCCCACTTCAATGATGACCTCTCCAAATAGCATCATTGATGTCACCACATGACCGTTGCTGCAGAAATAATATACACTAACATATTCACTTACATTGAAGCACATCAACAGTGTACAAAAGGGGTTATTTTCTGCCGCATTTAAAAATGAAACAACCCGCATCAGCAATTAAAACATATCTTATGTGGTAATGTCAAAATTAAAATAGCAAAAAAACATTGTAAAAGGGAAAAAATAAATAAATAAAATATTTGAACTCGCAATTAGTAGCACCCATTCTACGCCGTATAAGTAGCAATGATTGTCACACACACACTAGGTGTGGCAAAATGATTCTCAGCATTTGACCCATCCCCTTGATCACCCCCTGGGAGGTGAGGGGAACAGTGAGCAGCAGCGGTGGCCGCGCCCGGGAATAATTTTTGGTGATTTAACCCCCAATTCCAACACTTGATGCTGAGTGCCAAGCAGGGAGGTAATGGCTCCCATTTTCATAGTCTTTGGTATGACTCGGCCGGGGTTTGAACTCATGACCTACCCATATCAGGGCTGAATTTTGGTGTAGAAAACAATAATAAATAGATGAATTTTGGTGTAGAAAACAATAATTAATAGATGAATTTTGGTGTAGAAAACAATAATAAATAGATGATTTTTGGTGTAGAAAACAATAATAAATAGATGATTTTTGGTGCAGAAAACAATAATAAATATATGATTTTTGGTGTAGAAAACAATAATAAATAGATTCATTTTGGTGTAGAAAACAATAATAAATAGATGATTTTTGGTGTAGAAAAAAATAATAGATGAATTTTGGTGTCGGAAACAATAATAAATAGATGATTTTTGGTGTAGAAAACAATAAAGAGATCCATGTTGGTGTAGAACACAGTAATAAATAGATGCATGTTGGTGTAGAAAACAATAAATGGATGCATAGAAAACAATAATAGATGCATAGAAAACAATAATAAATAGATGCATGTTGGTGTAGAACACAATAATAAATAGATGCATGTTGGTGTATAAAACAAAAAATAGATTATTTTTGGTGTAGAAAACAATAATACATTGATGCATTTTTGCTGTAGAAAACCATAATGACGATTTTTGGTGTAGAAAACAATAATGAATAGATGATTTTTGGTGTAGAAAACAAATAGATGATTTTTGGTGTAAAAACCAATAACAAATAGATGCTTTTTGGTGTAGAAAACAATAATAAATAGATGATTTTTGGTGTAGAAAACAATAAATAGTTGCATGCTGGTGTACAAAACAATAATAAATAGATGCATGTTCGTATAGAGCACAATAATAAATAGATGCATATTGGTGTAGAACACAATAATAAATAGATGCATGTTGGTGTATAAAACAAAAAATAGATTATTTTTGGTGTAGAAAACAATAATACATTGATGCATTTTTGCTGTAGAAAACCATAATGACGATTTTTGGTGTAGAACACAATAATAAATTGATGATTTTTGGTGTAGAAAACTATAATAGATGATTTTTGGTCTAGAAAACAATAATGAATAGATGATTTTTGGTGTAGAAAACAAAAAAATGATTTTTGGTGTAAAAACCAATAACAAATAGATGCTTTTTGGTGTAGAAAACAATAGATACATTTTGGTGTAGAAAACAATAATAAATAGATGATTTTTGGTGTAGAAAACAATAAATAGTTGCATGCTGGTGTACAAAACAATAATAAATAGATGCATGTTCGTGTAGAGCACAATAATAAATAGATGCATATTGGTGTAGAACACAATAATAAATAGATGCATGTTGGTGTATAAAACAAAAAATAGATTTTTGGTGTAGAAAACAATAATACATTGATGCATTTTTGGTGTAGAAAACCATAATGACGATTTTTGGTGTAGAAAACAATAATAAATTGATGATTTTTGGTGTAGAAAACTATATTAGATGATTTTTGGTCTAGAAAACAATAATGAATGGATGATTTTTGGTGTAGAAAACAAAAAAATGATTTTTGGTGTAAAAACCAATAACAAATAGATGCTTTTTGGTGTAGAAAACAATAGATACATTTTGGTGTAGAAAACAATAATAAATAGATGATTTTTGGTGTAGAAAACAATAAATAGTTGCATGCTGGTGTACAAAACAATAATAAATAGATGCATGTTTGTGTAGAGCACAATAATAAATAGATGCATATTGGTGTAGAACACAATAATAAATAGATGCATATTGGTATAGAACACGATAATAAATAGATGCATGTTTGTGTAGAAAACAATAATAAATAGATGCATGTGGGTGTAGCAAACAATAATAAATAGATGCATGTTGGTGTAGAAAACAATAATAAATAGATGCATATTAGTGTAGAACACGATAATAAATAGATGCATGTTTGTGTAGAAAACAATAATAAATAGATGCATGTGGGTGTAGCAAACAATAATAAATAGATGCATGTTGGTGTAGAAAACAATAATAAATAGATGTATGTTGGTGTAGAAAACAATAATAGATGCATTTTGGTGTAGAAAACAATAATAAATAGATGATTTTTGGTGTAGAAAACAATAATAAATAGATGATTTTTGGTGTAGAAAACAATAATAAATAGATGATTTTTGGTGTAGAAAACAATAATAAATAGATGCATTCTGGTGTAGAAAACAATAATAAATAGATTAATTATGGTGTAGAAAACAATAATAAATAGATGATTTTTTTTGGTGTAGAAAACAATAATAAATAGATGCATGTTGGTGTGTAAAACAATAATAAATAGATGCATTTTGGTGTAGAAAACAATAATAAATAGATGCATTTTGGTGTGGAAAACACTAAATAGTTGATTTTTGGTGTAGAAAACAATAATAAATAGATGCATTTTGGTGTAGAAAACATGAATAAATAGATTAATTTTGGCTTAGAAAACAATAATAAATTAATTTTGGTGTAGGAAACAATAATAAATAGAAGATTTCTGGTGTAAAAAAGCACATGAGTGAATGTTTTGGATGACTACTTACTACTAAAGACGTCCTCGCGCCTCAATGACGTGTTTGTGCGTATTATTTGTTGCTATGCTTGTTAGCGTTTGTCAGGAAGAAAAGTGCAAGTCATGTTTTCCTACTTCGGATGGTTGTTATTGTGCGACGCAGGAAGAGATGATCAAAAAGAAAAACAGGTCTCAGAAACTTTTGGCCCGGCCGAGGAAACGACAAAGGAAGGTTGCTTGTGTTAGCAACATGAGCACACGTTCTCTCTTGGCTGGGACAAAGAAGAATTTGTAGAAAAAGAGTGTATATTTGTGGCTCGTAGCCAGAAGCTGCTGGCTTGATGTGTGGGAACAGTCCAATCTCTAGAATGTTCCTCAGTGCCACACACCTTCAGGCAGGTGCAGAGAATCAATGTCACCTTGGTGTTTACATGACTGTCTTCATGTTCAAACTACAGCCAGCGTCTCAGGAGTCATGTCTCCTCGTTCGTTAGAAAACAATAATAGATGATTTTTGGTGTAGGAAACAAAAATAGATGATTTTTGGTGTAAAAAACAATAACAAATAGATGATTTTTGGTGTAGAAACCAATAATAGATGAATTTTGGTGTAGAAACCAATACTAGATGCATTTTGGTGTAGAAAACAATAATAGATGATTTTCGGTGTAGAAAACCATAATAAATAGTTGCATGTTGGTGTACAAAACAATAATAAATAGATGCATGTTTGTGTAGAACACAATAATAAATAGATGCATATTGGTGTAGAACACAATAATAAATAGATGCATGTTTGTGTAGAAAACAATAATAAATAGATGCATAGAAAACAATAATAAATAGATGCATGTGGGTGTAGCAAACAATAATAAATAGATGCATTCTGGTGTAGAAAACAAGAATAAATAGATGCATGTTGGTGTGGAAAACAATAAATAGATGATTTTTGGTGTAAAAAACAATTATATATGATTTTTGGTGTAGAAAACAATAATAGATGCATTTTGGTGTAGAAAACAAGAATAAATAGATTCATTTTGGCGTAGAAAACAATAATAAATAGATTAATTTTGGTGAAGAAAACAATAATAGATGATTTTTGGTGTAGGAAACAAAAATAGATGATTTTTGGTGTAAAAAACAATAACAAATAAATGATTGTTGGTGTAGAAACCAATAATAGATGAATTTTGGTGTAGAAACCAATAATAGATAAATTTTGGTGTAGAAAACAAGAATAAATAGATTCATTTTGGCGTAGAAAACAATAATAAATAGATTAATTTTGGTGTAGAAAACAATCTTGAAATCTGCTTATTTTCTGTTTCATCATGTTCTATCTACACTTCTGTTAAAATGTAATAATCACTTATTCTTCTCTTCTTTGTTACTTTGCATTATTTTTGGCTGATACCACACATTTAGGTATCGATCAGATACCAAGTCGTTGCAGGATCATACAATAAAATATAATACCTAATAAACCAATAATAATATGGTTACAAAATACTGATGTAGAGGGTAGGTGTCGCCCTGTTTTCTGTTTTAACATGTTCTATCTACACTTCTGTTAAAATGTAATAATCACTTAATATGCATAGAAAACAATAATAAATAGATGCATGTTGGTGTACAAAACAATAAATAGATTATTTTTGGTGTAGAAAACAATAATAAATTGATGCATTTTTGCTGTAGAAAACCATAATGAAGCTTTTTGGTGTAGAAAACAATAAATTGATGATTTTTGGTGTAGAAAACTATAATAAATAGATGATTTTTGGTCTAGAAAACAATAATGAATAGATGATTTTTGGTGTAGGAAACAAAAATAGATGATTTTTGGTGTAAAAACCAATAACAAATAGATGATTTTTGGTGTAGAAACCAATAATAGATTAATTTTGGTGTAGAAAACAATAATAGATTATTTTTGGTGTAGGAAACAAAAATAAATGATTTTTGGTGTAAAAAACAACAAATAGATGATTTTTGGTGTAGAAACCAATAATAGATTAATTTTGGTGTAGAAACCAATAATAGATGAAATTTGGTGTAGAAAACAATAATAGATGATTTTTGGTGTAGAAAACCATAATAAATAGTTGCATGTTGGTGTACAAAACAATAATAAATAGATGCATGTTTGTGTAGAACACAATAACAAATAGATGGATATTGGTGTAGAACACAATAATAAATAGATGCATGTTTGTGTAGAAAACAATAATAAATAGATGCATAGAAAACAATAATAAATAGATGCATGTGGGTGTAGCAAACAATAAGAAGTAGATGCATTCTGGTGTAGAAAACAAGAATGAATAGATGCATGTTGGTGTAGAAAACAAGAATAAATAGATGCATGTTGGTGTGGAAAACAATAAATAGATGATTTTTGGTGTAAAAAACAATAATATATGATTTTTGGTGTAGAAAACAATAATAAATAGATGCATTTTGGTGTAGAAAACAAGAATAAATAGATTCATTTTGGCATAGAAAACAATAATAAATAGATTAATTTTGGTGAAGAAAACAATAATAAATAGATGATTTTTGGTGTAGAAAACAATCTTGAAATCTGCTTATTTTCTGTTTCATCATGTTCTATCTACACTTCTGTTAAAATGTAATAATCACTTATTCTTCTCTTCTTTGTTACTTTGCATTAGCTTTGGCTGATACCACACATTTAGGTATCGATCAGATACCAAGTAGTTGCAGGATCATACAATAAAATATAATACCTAATAAACCAATAATAATATGGTTACAAAATACTGATGTAGAGGGTAGGTGTCGCCCTGTTTTCTGTTTTAACATGTTCTATGTACACTTCTGTTCAAATGTAATAATCACTTATTATGCATAGAAAATAATAATAAATAGATGCATGTTGGTGTATAAAACAATAAATAGATTATTTTTGGTGTAGAAAACAATAATAAATTGATGCATTTTTGCTGTAGAAAACCATAATGAAGCTTTTTGGTGTAGAAAACAATACTATATAGATTGATTTTTGGTGTAGAAAACAATAATAAATTGATGATTTTTGGTGTAGAAAACTATAATAAATAGATGATTTTTGGTCTAGAAAACAATAATGAATAGATGATTTTTGGTGTAGGAAACAAAAATAGATGATTTTTGGTGTAAAAACCAATAACAAATAGATGATTTTTGGTGTACAAACCAATAATAGATTAATTTTGGTGTAGAAAACAATAATAGATGATTTTTGGTGTAGGAAACAAAAATAGATGATTTTTGGTGTAAAAAACAATAACAAATAGATGATTTTTGGTGTAGAAACCAATAATAGATGAATTTTGGTGTAGAAACCAATAATAGATTAATTTTGGTGTAGAAAACAATAAAAGATGATTTTTGGTGTAGAAAACCATAATAAATAGTTGCATGTTGGTGTACAAAACAATAATAAATAGATGCATGTTTGTGTAGAACACAATAATAAATAGATGCATATTGGTGTAGAACACAATAATAAATAGATGCATGTTTGTGTAGAAAACAATAATAAATAGATGCATAGAAAACAATAATAAATAGATGCATGTGGGTGTAGCAAACAATAATAAATAGATGCATTTTGGTGTGGAAAACAATAAATAGAAGCATGTTGGTGTGGAAAACAATAAATAGATGATTTTTGGTGTAAAAAACAATAATATATGATTTTTGGTGTAGAAAACAATAATAAATAGATGCATTTTGGTGTAGAAAACAAGAATAAATAGATTCATTTTGGCGTAGAAAACAATAATAAATAGATTAATTTTGGTGAAGAAAACAATAATAAATAGATGATTTTTGGTGTAGAAAACAATCTTGAAATCTGCTTATTTTCTGTTTCATCATGTTCTATCTACACTTCTGTTAAAATGTAATAATCACTTATTCTTCTCTTCTTTGATACTTGACATTAGTTTTGGCTGATACCACACATTTAGGTATCGATCAGATACCAAGTAGTTGCAGGATCATACAATAAAATATAATACCTAATAAACCAATAATAATATGGTTACAAAATACTGATGTAGAGGGTAGGTGTCGCCCTGTTTCCTGTTTTAACATGTTCTATGTACACTTCTGTTAAAATGTAATAATCACTTATTATGCATAGAAAACAATAATAAATAAATGCATGTTGGTGTATAAAACAATAAATAGATTATTTTTGGTGTAGAAAACAATAATAAATTGATGCATTTTTGCTGTAGAAAACCATAATGAAGCTTTTTGGTGTAGAAAACAATAATATATAGATTGATTTTTGGTGTAGAAAACAATAATAAATTGATGATTTTTGGTGTAGAAAACAATAATAAATTGATGCATTTTTGCTGTAGAAAACCATAATGAAGCTTTTTGGTGTAGAAAACAATAATATATAGATTGATTTTTGGTGTAGAAAACAATAATAAATTGATGATTTTTGGTGTAGAAAACTATAATAAATAGATGATTTTTGGTCTAGAAAACAATAATAAATTGATGATTTTTGGTGTAGAAAACTATAATAAATAGATGATTTTTGGTCTAGAAAACAATAATGAATAGATGATTTTTGGTGTAGGAAACAAAAATAGATGATTTTTGGTGTAAAAACCAATAACAAATAGATGGTTTTTGGTGTAGAAACCAATAATAGATTAATTTTGGTGTAGAAAACAATAATAAATGATTTTTGGTGTAGGAAACAAAAATAGATGATTTTTGGTGTAAAAAACAATAACAAATAGATGATTTTTGGTGTAGAAACCAATAATAGATGAATTTTGGTGTAGAAACCAATAATAGATGATTTTTGGTGTAGAAAACCATAATAAATAGTTTCATGTTGGTGTACAAAACAATAATAAATAGATGCATGTTTGTGTAGAACACAATAATAAATAGATGCATATTGGTGTAGAACACAATAATAAATAGATGCATGTTTGTGTAGAAAACAATAATAAATAGATGCATAGAAAACAATAATAAATAGATGCATGTGGGTGTAGCAAACAATAATAAGTAGATGCATTCTGGTGTAGAAAACAAGAATAAATAGATGCATGTTGGTGTGGAAAACAATAAATAGATGATTTTTGGTGTAAAAAACAATTATATATGATTTTTGGTGTAGAAAACAATAATAGATGCATTTTGGTGTAGAAAACAAGAATAAATAGATTCATTTTGGCGTAGAAAACAATAATAAATAGATTAATTTTGTTGAAGAAAACAATAATAAATAGATGATTTTTGGTGTAGAAAACAATCTTGAAATCTGCTTATTTTCTGTTTCATCATGTTCTATCTACACTTCTGTTAAAATGTAATAATCACTTATTCTTCTCTTCTTTGTTACTTTGCATTAGCTTTGGCTGATACCACACATTTAGGTATCGATCAGATACCAAGTAGTTGCAGGATCATACAATAAAATATGATACCTAATAAACCAATAATATGGTTACAAAATACTGATGTAGAGGGTAGGTGTCGCCCTGTTTCCTGTTTTAACATGTTCTATGTACACTTCTGTTAAAATGTAATAATCACTTATTATGCATAGAAAACAATAATAAATAGATGCATGTTGGTGTATAAAACAATAAATACATTATTTTTGGTGTAGAAAACAATAATACATTGATGCATTTTTGCTGTAGAAAACCATAATGAAGCTTTTTGGTGTAGAAAACAATAATATATAGATTGATTTTTGGTGTAGAAAACAATAATAAATTGATGATTTTTGGTGTAGAAAACTATAATAAATAGATCATTTTTGGTCTAGAAAACAATAATAAATTGATGATTTTTGGTGTAGAAAACTATAATAAATAGATGATTTTTGGTCTAGAAAACAATAATGAATAGATGATTTTTGGTGTAGGAAACAAAAATAGATGATTTTTGGTGTAAAAACCAATAACAAATAGATGATTTTTGGTGTACAAACCAATAATAGATTAATTTTGGTGTAGAAAACAATAATAGATGATTTTTGGTGTAGGAAACAAAAATAGATGATTTTTGGTGTAAAAAAACAATAACAAATAGATGATTTTGGGTGTAGAAACCAATAATAGATTAATTTTGGTGTAGAAACCAATAATAGATTAATTTTGGTGTAGAAAACAATAATAGATGATTTTTGGTGTAGAAAACCATAATAAATAGTTGCATGTTGGTGTACAAAACAATAATAAATAGATGCATGTTTGTGTAGAACACAATAATAAATAGATGCATATTGGTGTAGAACACAATAATAAATAGATGCATGTTTGTGTAGAAAACAATAATAAATAGATGCATAGAAAACAATAATAAATAGATGCATGTGGGTGTAGCAAACAATAATAAATAGATGCATTCTGGTGTAGAAAACAAGAATAAATAGATGCATGTTGGTGTGGAAAACAATAAATAGATGATTTTTGGTGTAAAAAACAATAATATATGATTTTTGGTGTAGAAAACAATAATAAATAGATGCATTTTGGTGTAGAAAACAAGAATAAATAGATTCATTTTGGTGTAGAAAACAATAATAAATAGATTAATTTTGGTGAAGAAAACAATAATAAATAGATGATTTTTGGTGTAGAAAACAATCTTGAAATCTGCTTATTTTCTGTTTCATCATGTTCTATCTACACTTCTGTTAAAATGTAATAATCACTTATTATTCTCTTCTTTGTTACTTTGCATTAGCTTTGGCTGATACCACACATTTAGGTATCGATCAGATACCAAGTAGTTCCAGGATCATACAATAAAATATAATACCTAATAAACCAATAATAATATGGTTACAAAATACTGATGTAGAGGGTAGGTGTCGCCCTGTTTTCTGTTTTAACATGTTCTATGTACACTTCTGTTAAAATGTAATAATCACTTATTATGCATAGAAAACAAGAATAAATAGATGCATGTTGGTGTGGAAAACAATAAATAGATGCATGTTGGTGTGGAAAACAATAATATATGATTTGTGGTGTAGAAAACAATAATAAATAGATGCATTTTTGTGTAGAAAACAAGAATAGATTCATTTTGGCGTAGAAAACAATAATAAATAGATTAATTTTGGTGAAGAAAACAATAATAGATGATTTTTGGTGTAGGAAACAAAAATAGATGATTTTTGGTGTAAAAAACAATAACAAATAAATGATTGTTGGTGTAGAAACCAATAATAGATTAATTTTGGTGTAGAAAACAATAATAGATGATTTTTGGTGTAGAAAACCATAATAAATAGTTGCATGTTGGTGTACAAAACAATAATAAATAGATGCATGTTTGTGTAGAACACAATAATAAATAGATGCATATTGGTGTAGAACACAATAATAAATAGATGCATGTTTGTGTAGAAAACAATAATAAATAGATGCATAGAAAACAATAATAAATAGATGCATGTGGGTGTAGCAAACAATAATAAATAGATGCATTCTGGTGTAGAAAACAAGAATAAATAGATGCATGTTGGTGTGGAAAACAATAAATAGATGCATGTTGGTGTGGAAAACAATAAATAGATGATTTTTGGTGTAAAAAACAATAATATATGATTTTTGGTGTAGAAAACAATAATAAATAGATGCATTTTGGTGTAGAAAACAAGAATAAATAGATTCATTTTGGCATAGAAAACAATAATAAATAGATTAATTTTGGTGAAGAAAACAATAATAAATAGATGATTTTTGGTGTAGAAAACAATCTTGAAATCTGCTTATTTTCTGTTTCATCATGTTCTATCTACACTTCTGTTAAAATGTAATAATCACTTATTCTTCTCTTCTTTGTTACTTTGCATTAGCTTTGGCTGATACCACACATTTAGGTATCGATCAAATACCAAGTAGTTGCAGGATCATACAATAAAATATAATACCTAATAAACCAATAATAATATGGTTACAAAATACTGATGTAGAGGGTAGGTGTCGCCCTGTTTTCTGTTTTAACATGTTCTATCTACACTTCTGTTCAAATGTAATAATCACTTATTCTTCTCTTCTTTGATACTTGACATTAGTTTTGGATGATACCACACATTTAGGTATGGATCTGATACCAAGTAGTTACAGGATCATACATTGGTCATATTCAAAGTCCTCATGTGTCCAGGGACGTATTTATTGACTTTATAAACATAAAAGATTTTATGACGATAAAAAATACAGATGTAATCATAGTAGTATCGACTAGATACGCTCCTGTGCTTGGTATCATTACAGTGGATGTCAGGTGTAGATCCACCCATGGCGTTTGTTTACATTGTGACGGCGGTGAGCTATTGTATCCTCCTACGGTGTGTAATGTTTAGCTATTCCTCGTCCTCCAGTGATAATGGTACTTGTAAGAAACGTACTTTATTTCTCGCCTACTCAGTGGCCTAGTGGTTAGAGTGTCCGTCCTGAGATCGGTAGGTTGGGAGTTCAAATCCCGGCCGAGTCATACCAAAGACTATAAAAATGGGACCCATTACCTCCCTGCTTGGCACTCAGCATCAAGGG
>NC_084551.2:63020000-63052500 GCF_033978685.3 Nerophis lumbriciformis | reverse complement strand
GGAACACAATCAAACACATGGATCACACAGAGGCGATACAAGAAGGAACAAACACATGGATCACACAGAGGCTTGACATGATGGCACAAACAATTAAACACATGGATCACCCAGAGGCTTGACAGGATGGCACAAACAATAAAACACATGGATCACAAAGAGGCTTGACAGGATGGAACAAACAACTAAACACATGGATCACACAGAGGCTTGACAGGATGGAACAAACAACTAAACACATGGATCACACAGAGGCTTGACAGGATGGAACACACAATCAAACACATGGCTCACACAGAGGAGATACAAGATGGAACAAACAATCAAACACATGGATCACACAGAGGCTTGACAGGATGGAACAAACAATCAAACACATGGATCACAAAGGAGAAACAAGAAGGAACAAATAATCAAACCATGGATCACACAGAGGCTTGACAGGATGGAACACACTCAAACACATGGCTCACACAGAGGAGATACAAGAAGGAACAAACAATCAAACACATGGATCACACAGAGGCTTGACAGGATGGAACACACAATCAAACACATGGATCACACAGAGGCTTGACATGATGGAACACACAATCAAACATATGGATCACACAGAGGCTTGACAGGATGGAACAAACAATCACACACATGGATCACAAAGGAGAAACAAGAAGGAACAAACAATCAAACACATGGATCACACAGAGGCTTGACAGGATGGAACACACAATCAAACACATGGCTCACACAGAGGAGATACAAGAAGGAACAAACAATCAAACACATGGATCACACAGAGGCTTGACAGGATGTAACACACAATCAAACACATGGATCACACAGAGGCTTGACAGGATGGAACACACAATCAAACACATGGCTCACACAGAGGAAATACAAGATGGAACAAACAATCAAACACATGGATCACACAGAGGCTTGACAGGATGGCACAAACAATCAAACACATGGATCACACAGAGGAGATACAAGATGGAACAAACAATCAAATGCATGGATCGCACAGAGGCTTGACAGGATGGAACAAACCATCAAACACATGGATCACACAGAGGCGATACAAGATGGAACAAACAATCAAATACATGGATCACACAGAGGCTTGACAGGATGGAACACACAATCAAACACATGGATCACACAGAGGCTTGACATGATGGAACACACAATCAAACACATGGATAACACAGAGGCTTGACAGGATGGAACACACAATCAAACACATGGCTCACACAGAGGAGATACAAGATGGAACAAACAATCAAATACATGGATCACACAGAGGCTTGACAGGATGGAACACACAATCAAACACATGGATCACACAGAGGAGATACAAGAAGGAACAAACCATCAAACACATGGATCACACAGAGGCTTGACAGGATGGAACAAACCATCAAACACATGGATCACACAGAGGCGATACAAGAAGGACCAAACCATCAAACATATGGATCACACAGAGGCTTGACAGGATGGAACAAACCATCAAACACATGGATCACACAGAGGCGATACAAGAAGGAACAAACAATCAAACACATGGATCACACAGAGGCTTGACAGGATGGAACACACAATCAAACACATGGCTCACACAGAGGAGATACAAGATGGAACAAACAATCAAATACATGGATCACACAGAGGCTTGACAGGATGGAACACACAATCAAACACATGGATCACACAGAGGAGATACAAGAAGGAACAAACAATCAAACACATGGATCACACAGAGGCTTGACAGGATGGAACAAACAACTAAACACATGGATCACACAGAGGCTTGACAGGATGGCAAAAACAATCAAACACATGGATCACACAGAGGAGATACAAGATGGAACAAACAATCAAATACATGGATCACACAGAGGCTTGACATGATGGCAGAAACAATCAAACACATGAATCACACAGAGGCTTGACAGGATGGAACACACAATCAAACACATGGATCACACAGAGGAGATACAAGAAGGAACAAACAAACACATTGATCACACAGAGGCTTGACAGGATGGAACAAACCATCAAACACATGGATCACACAGAGGCGATACAAGAAGGAACAAACCATCAAACACATGGATCACACAGAGGCTTGACAGGATGGAACAAACCATCAAACACATGGATCACACAGAGGCTTGACAGGATGGAACAAACCATCAAACACATGGATCACACAGAGGCTTGACAGGATGGAACAAACCATCAAACACATAGCTCACACAGAGGCTTGACAGGATGGCAAAAACAATCAAACACATGGATCACACAGAGGAGATACAAGATGGAACAAACAATCAAATACATGGATCACACAGAGGCTTGACAGGATGGAACAAACAATCAAATACATGGATCACACAGAGGCTTGACAGGATGTAACACACAATCAAACACATGGATCACACAGAGGCGATACAAGAAGGAACAAACAAACACATGGATCACACAGAGGCTTGACAGGATGGAACAAACCATCAAACACATGGATCACACAGAGGCGATACAAGAAGGAACAAACCATCAAACACATGGATAACACAGAGGCTTGACAGGATGGAACAAACCATCAAACACATGTATCACACAGAGGCTTGACAGGATGGAACAAACCATCAAACACATGGATCACACAGAGGCTTCACAGGATGGAACAAACAATCAAACACATGGATCACAAAGGAGAAACAAGAAGGAACAAATAATCAAACCATGGATCACACAGAGGCTTGACAGGATGGAACACACTCAAACACATGGCTCACACAGAGGAGATACAAGAAGGAACAAACAATCAAACACATGGATCACACAGAGGCTTGACAGGATGGAACACACAATCAAACACATGGATCACACAGAGGCTTGACATGATGGAACACACAATCAAACATATGGATCACACAGAGGCTTGACAGGATGGAACAAACAATCAAACACATGGATCACAAAGGAGAAACAAGAAGGAACAAACAATCAAACACATGGATCACACAGAGGCTTGACAGGATGGAACACACAATCAAACACATGGCTCACACAGAGGAGATACAAGAAGGAACAAACAATCAAACACATGATCACACAGAGGCTTGACAGGATGGAACACACAATCAAACACATGGTTCACACAGAGGAGATACAAGAAGGAACAAACAATCAAACACATGGATCACACAGAGGCTTCACAGGATGGAACACACAATCAAACACATGGTTCACACAGAGGAGATACAAGAAGGAACAAACAATCAAACACATGGATCACACAGAGGCTTGACAGGATGGAACACACAATCAAACACATGGCTCACACAGAGGAGATACAAGAAGGAACAAACAATCAAACACATGGATCACACAGAGGCTTGACAGGATGGAACACACAATCAAACACATGGATCACACAGAGGCTTGACATGATGAAACACACAATCAAACACATGGATAACACAGAGGCTTGACAGGATGGAACACACAATCAAACACATGGCTCACACAGAGGAGATACAAGATGGAACAAACAATTAAATACATGGATCACACAGAGGCTTGACAGGATGGAACACACAATCAAACACATGGATCACACAGAGGTGATACAAGATGGAACAAACAATCAAACACATGGCTCACACAGAGGCTTGACAGGATGGCAAAAACAATCAAACACATGGATCACACAGAGGAGATACAAGAAGGAACACACAATCAAACACATGGATCACACAGAGGCTTGACAGGATGTAACACACAATCAAACACATGGATCACACAGAGGCTTGACAGGATGGAACACACAATCAAACACATGGCTCACACAGAGGAGATACAAGATGGAACAAACAATCAAACACATGGATCACACAGAGGCTTGACAGGATGGCACAAACAATCAAACACATGGATCACACAGAGGAGATACAAGATGGAACAAACAATCAAATGCATGGATCGCACAGAGGCTTGACAGGATGGAACAAACCATCAAACACATGGATCACACAGAGGCGATACAAGATGGAACAAACAATCAAATACATGGATCACACAGAGGCTTGACAGGATGGAACACACAATCAAACACATGGATCACACAGAGGCTTGACAGGATGGAACACACAATCAAACACATGGATCACACAGAGGAGATACAAGAAGGAACAAACAAACACATGGATCACACAGAGGCTTGACAGGATGGAACAAACCATCAAACACATGGATCACACAGAGGCGATACAAGAAGGAACAAACCATCAAACACATGGATCACACAGAGGCTTGACAGGATGGAACACACAATCAAACACATGGATCACACAGAGGAGATACAAGAAGGATAAAAAAAACACATGGATCACACAGAGGCTTGACAGGATGGAACAAACCATCAAACACATGGATCACACAGAGGGGATACAAGACGGAACAAACCATCAAACACATGGATCACACAGAGGCTTGACAGGATGGCACAAACAATAAAACACATGGATCACACAGAGGCTTGACAGGATGGAACAAACAACTAAACACATGGATCACACAGAGGCTTGACAGGATGGAACAAACCATCAAACACATGGATCACACAGAGGCTTGACAGGATGGAACAAACCATCAAACACATGGATCACACAGAGGAAATACAAGAAGGAACAAACAAACACATGGATCACACAGAGGCTTGACAGGATGGAACAAACCATCAAACACATGGATCACGCAGAGGCGATACAAGAAGGAACAAACCATCAAACACATGGATCACACAGAGGCTTGACAGGATGGAACAAACAAACACATGGATCATACAGAGGCTTGACAGGATGGAACAAACAAACACATGGATCATACAGAGGCTTGACAGGATGGCACAAACAATACACATGGATCACACAGAGGCTTGACAGGATGGCACAAACAATACACATGGATCACACAGAGGCTTGAAAGGATGGCACACACAATAAAATACATGGATCACACAGAGGCGATACATGTGGGCAGGAAATAAAGTCAGGAAGGAAAGGACGCTGACAACACATTCAGGAAGAAAGATCTAAGTAGAAGAAGAATCTATGCAAGAGTCCACTGCAACCATTTATTTCCTACCCGCACGAGGCCTTCTGATATCACTTTTACCATTGGTATCGTCATTGTGATGCATGCCGCTCCAGAAGACACATTTTTGAAGTGGAATTATTTCCCATTCTTGCTTGATGTACAGCTTAAGTTGTTCAACAGTCTCCCTTCTCATATTTTAGCCTTCACACATTTTCAATCTCTGGACCCACACTCTTTTACTATGAAGCCACGTTGATGTAACACGTGGCTTGGCATTGTCTTGCTCAAATAAGCAGGGGCGTCCATGATAATGTTGCTTGGATGGCAACATATGTTGCTCCAAAAGCTGTATGTACCTTTCAGCATTAATGGTGCCTTCACAGATGTGTAAGATACCCATGTCTTGGGCACTAATACACCCCCATACCATCACACATGCTGCCTTTTACGCTTTCACCCTAGAACAGTCCGGATGGTTCTTTTCCTCTTTGTTCCGGAGTACACGACGTCCACAGTTTACAAAAACAATTTGAAATGTGGACTCGTCAGACCACAGAAGACTTTTCCACTTTGCATCAGTCCATCTTAGATGAGCTCAGGCCCAGCGAAGCCGGCGACGTTTCTGGGTGTTGTTGATAAATGGCTTTGGCTTTGCATAGTAGAGTTTTAACTTGCACTTGCAGATGTAGCGACCAACTGTAGTCACTGACAGTGGTTTTCTGAAGTGTGCCTGAGCCCATGTGGTGATATCCTTTACACACCGATGTGGCTTTTTGATGCAGTACCGCCTGAGGGATCCACGGTGTGTAATATCATGGCTTACGTGCAGTGATTTCTCCAGATTCTCTGAACCTTTTGATGATATTACGGAGCGTAGATGGTGAAATCCCGAAATTCCTTGCAATAGCTGCTTGAGAAATGTTGTTCTTAAACAATTTGCTCAGGCATTTGTTGACAAAGTGGCAGAGGTGGGTAGTAACGCGCTACATTTACTCCGTTACATCTACTTGAGTAACTTTTGGGATAAATTGTACTTCTAAGAGTAGTTTTAATGCAACATACTTTTACTTTTACTTGAGTATATTTATAGAGAAGAAACGCTACTTTTACTCCGCTACTTTTATCTACATTCAGCTCGCTACTCGCTACTAATTTTTATCGATCTGTTAATGCACGCTTTGTTTGTTTTGGTCTGTCAGACAGACCTTCATAGTGCCTGCGTTTCAACAAATACAGTCACTGGTGACGTTTCACTCCGTTCCACCAATCAGATGCAGTCACTGGTGACGTTGGACCAATCAAACAAAGCCAGGTGGTCACATGACCTGACTTAAACAAGTTTAAAAACGTATTCGGGTGTTACCATTTAGTGGTCAATCGTACAGAATATGTACTGTACTGTGCAATCTACTAATAAAAGTTCCAATCAATCAATCAAAAGTGTGAAGGAAAAAAGACCCTTTTTTTATTTCAACCGTACATCCCGTCAAAAGCCTAAAGACTGACTGCACAGTTCCTGTCTTCACAATAAAAGTGCCGCTCCATCGCGCCTGCGCTTTCAAAATAAGAGTCTCCGAAAGCCAGCGCAAACAAGCTAGCAAGCTACGGAGTTTGCCGCCAATGTATTTCTTGTAAAGTGTATAAAAACGAATATGGAAGCTGGACGAATAAGAAGCCAAAAACCAACCACTGTCATGTGGTATTAGACAGAAGGAGGAACTTTTTTTCTCTTCCATTTGAAAACGTGGACGTTATCATCACTACTGTCTGATTACATAACGCAAGTCATCAGAATCAGGTAATACACCAACTTATATTCTTGTCTTCATGAAAGAAAGGAATCTATATGTTAAACATGCATGTATAATTATTAAAACACCTTTAACATGTAAACAAAAACGGCAAAATAAATAAATATAAATTATATACTGTATATATCAATGTATGTATATATATATATATATATATATATATATATATATATATATATATATATATATATATATATATATATATATATATATATATGATATGTGTGTGTATGTTACTCAGTACTTGAGTAGTTTTTTCACAACATACTTTTTACTTTTACTCAAGTAAATATTTGGGTGACTACTCCTTTCTTTTTACTTGAGTAATAAATCTCTAAAGTAACAGTACTCTTACTTGAGTACAATTTCTGGCTACTCTACCCACCTCTGCTAATAATGTTGTTGTATGCACACTGTGTCGAGCGGAAATGGCCTATCATAGCAGCACAACGGCAGCGTTCTTGCCATCACCATCAACTAGTCAATCGTCCGCGTGAGTATACGTTGTCATCATTACACAAAAACATGAATGTGTCATTTGTATCTGCGTTGTAAATTCATAAACTAAAGCACCGTTTCGCTCTGAGAGGAGAGTTTGGCGTGCCTGTTCAGTGTTAACGCTAACGTTAATTAGTTGTGCAAATACCTTTTACAACATTAACAGTTACGTATACTATGTACAAACGAACAATTAACTTTCACTTTAATCATACTATCATTGTTGTGTTATTAAGCAAAATAAGCAAAAGTTTTACTTTTGTTGAAATGTTTACACTGTTGTTACAGAATATTTAATTTTGCACTTTTTTGTATTGGATGTTTATCTTTATTTTTGCACATTTTAGCAAATAAGCAATACTTTTACTTTTGTTGAAATGTTTACACTGTTGTTACAGAATATTTCCGTTTTGCACTTTTTTGAATTGGATGTTTATCTTTATTTTTGCACATTTTAAAGCAAAATAAGCAATACTTTTACTTTAGAAATGCTTATACTATTGCAGAATATTAAGATTTGCACTGGATGTTTACTTTTATATTTGCACATTAAAAAGCAAATAAGCTACTTTTAATTTTGTTAAATGTTAAAGTTTTAAATAATTTTGTCATGTTGTTGTCAATGTTGACTGAGTGGCCATACTTTTTTTTTTGTAAATAAAAGCCATGGCTTTTGAAAAAACTGGCCTACATTTATTTTTTCATCTTCAGTTTAAATAAAAAAATAATCGATAAAAGGAAAAATAATCTATAGATTAATCGAAAAAATAATCTATAGATTAACCGATTAATCGAAAAAATAATCTATAGATTAATCGATAGAAAAATAATCGTTAGCTGCAGCCTTAGTGGTGACCCTCGCCCCGTCCTTGTTTGTGAATGACTGAGCATTTCATGGAAGCTGCTTTTATACCCAATCATGGCACCCACCTGTTCCCAATTAGCCTGTTCACCTGTGGGATGTTCCAAATAAGTCTTTGATGAGCATTCCTCAACTTTCTCACTCTTTTTTTGAAACATGTTGCCGGCATCAAATTCCAAATGAGCTAATGTTTGGAAAAAAATAACGAAAGTTGGAACGTTAAATATCTTGTCTTTGCAGTCTATTCAATTGAATATAAGTTGAAAAGGATTTGTTGTATTCTCTTTTTATTTACCATTTACACAACATGACAACTTCACTGCTTTTGGGCTTTGTACATGAATAATGAATAAGTTCTTAAGCTAAACTGTCAATAAAAAAATGAATATTTATGACTTCTGGCTGAAACCCTTATGGGTGACTTCCAAGGGTCCTTTTTGACAGCGCCGCCTAACGATGAAACGCACTTCCCTTGCAGGTGTCACATCGACGAGGAGGTGACCCACAAGGCGTGGCTGAACCGCTCCAACATCCTGTTCACGGGCAAGGACAAGTGGTCGCTGGACAAGCGCGTGACGCTGGTGAACAACAACAGCAGCGACTTCTCCATCCACATCCACAAGGTGCAGGTGAGCGACGAGGGGCCCTACACCTGCACCTTCCAGGCCAGCAACAAGCTCCGCATCGCCCACGTCTACCTCATTGTGCAAGGTCAGCATCTTCCTCTCGCATCTGCTAAATCACTGGTCCCCAACCACCGGTCCGTGAAGCATTTGCTACCGGGCCGGAGAGAAACGTTAAATCATTTATAGAGGACTGCATTTTCTCCCACTTAACTTTGTCCTGTCCCACCAGACCAGAGGTGTCAAACTTGTTTTCATTGAGGGCCACACCGCAGTCATGGCTGCCATTAAGAGGGCCGCTTGTAACCATACTTGCCAACCCTCCCAAATTTTCCGGGAGACTCCCGAAATTCTATACTCTATACTCTCGGCAGGGTCCTTGAGGGTGCATGGGAGTTTGCCCAACCAGTCTACATGTGTTTTGTGGACTTGGAGAAGGCATTCGACTGTGTCCCTCGGGAAGTCCTGTGGGGAGTGCTCGGAGAGTATGGGGTATCGGACTGTCTGATTTTGGCGGTCCGCTCCCGGTATGATCAGTGTCAGAGCTTGGTCCGCATTGCCGGCAGTAAGTCGGACACGTTTCCAGTGAGGGTTGGACTCCGCCAAGGCTGCCCTTTGTCACCCATTCTGTTCTGAACTTTTATGGACAGAATTTCTAGGCGCAGTCAAGGCGTTGAGGGGATCTGGTTTGGTGGCTGCAGGATTAGGTCTCTGCTTTTTGCAGATGATGTGGTCCTGATGGCTTCATCTGGCCAGGATCTTCAGCTCTCACTGGATCGGTTCGCAGCCGAGTGTGAAGCGACTGGGATGAGAATCAGCACCTCCAAGTCCGAGTCCATGGTTCTCGCCCGGAAAAGGGTGGAATGCCATCTTCGGGTTGGGGAGGAGACCCTGCCCCAAGTGGAGGAGTTCAAGTACCTCGGAGTCTTGTTCACAAGTGAGGGAAGAGTGGATCGTGAGATCGACAGGCGGATCGGTGCGGCATCTTCAGTAATGCGGACGCTGTATCGATCCATTGTGGTGAAGAAGGAGCTGAGCCGGAAGGCAAAGCTCTCAATTTACCGGTCGATCTACGTTCCCATCCTCACCTATGGTCATGAGCTTTGGGTTATGACCGAAAGGACAAGATCACGGGTACAAGCGGCCGAAATGAGTTTCCTCCGCCGGGTGGCAGGGCTCTCCTTTAGAGATAGGGTGAGAAGCTCTGTCATCCGGGGGGAGCTCAAAGTAAAGCCGCTGCTCCTCCACATCGGGAGGAGCCAGATGAGGTGGTTCGGGCATCTGGTCAGGATGCCACCCGATCGCCTCCCTCGGGAGGTGTTTAGGGCACGTCCGACCGGTAGGAGGCCACGGGGAAGACCCAGGACACGTTGGGAAGACTATGTCTCCCGGCTGGCCTGGGAACGCCTCGGGATCCCCCGGGAGGAGCTGGACGAAGTGGCTGGGGAGAGGGAAGTCTGGGCTTCCCTGCTTAGGCTGCTGCCCCCGCGACCCGACCTCGGATAAGCGGAAGAAGATGGATGGATGGATGGATGGATGGATGGACTCCCGAAATTCAGCGCCTCACCCGAAAACCTCCCGGGACAAATATTCTCCCGAAAATCTCCCGATTTTCAGCCGGAGCTGGAGGCCACGCCCCCTCCAGCTCCATGCGGACCTGAGTGAGGACAGCCTTTTTTCACGACGGGAGGACAACAGGGTGACAAGAACTAAATCATCCAGACTAAAGATACATTGTATTATTATGTTTATCTTACCTAAAAATAAATATATTTATTAATTTAAAAAAAAACTAAATAAATGTTTACTATCCATCCATCCATCCATCTTCTTCGGCTTATCCGAGGTCGGGTCGCGGGGGCAGCAGCCTAAGCAGGGAAGCCCAGACTTCCCTCTCCTCAGCCACTTCGTCCAGCTCTTCCTGTGGGACCCCGAGGCGTTCCCAGGCCAGCCGGGAGACATAGTCTTCCCAACGTGTCCTGGGTCTTCCCCGCGGCCTCCTACCGGTCGGACGTGCCCTAAACACCTCCCTAGGGAGGCGTTCGGGTGGCATCCTGACCAGATGCCCGAACCACCTCATCTGGCTCCTCTCCATGTGGAGGAGCAGCGGCTTTACTTTGAGCTCCTCCCGGATGTCAGAGCTTCTCACCCTATCTCTAAGGGAGAGCCCCGCCACCCGGCGGAGGAAACTCATTTCGGCCGCTTGTACCCGTGATCTTGTCCTTTCGGTCATAACCCAAAGCTCATGACCATAGGTGAGGATGGGAACGTAGATCGACCGGTAAATTGAGAGCTTTGCCTTCCGGCTCAGCTCCTTCTTCACCACAACGGATCGATACAGCGTCCGCATTACTGAAGACGCCGCACCGATCCGCCTATCAATCTCACGATCCACTCTTCCCTCACTCGTGAACAAGACTCCGAGGTACTTGAACTCCTCCACTTGGGGCAAGATCTCCTCCCCAACCCGGAGATGGCACTCCACCCTTTTCCGGGCGAGAACCATGGACTCGGACTTGGAGGTGCTGATTCTCATCTCAGTCGCTTCACACTCAGCTGCGAACCGATCCAGTGAGAGCTGAAGATCCTGGCCAGATGAAGCCATCAGGACCACATCATCTGCAAAAAGCAGAGACCTAATCCTGCAGCCACCAAACCAGATCCCCTCAACGCCTTGACTGCGCCTAGAAATTCTGTCCATAAAAGTTATGAACAGAATGGGTGACAAAGGGCAGCCTTGGCAGAGTCCAACCCTCACTGGAAACGTGTCCGACTTACTACCGGCAATGCGGACCAAGCTCTGGCACTGATCATACAGGGAGCGGACTGCCACAATCAGACAGTCCGATACCCCATACTCTCTGAGCACTCCCCACAGGACTTCCCGAGGGACACGGTCGAATGCCTTCTCCAAGTCCACAAAACACATGTAGACTGGTTGGGCAAACTCCCATGCACCCTCAAGGACCCTGCCGAGAGTATAGAGCTGGTCCACAGTTCCACGACCAGGACGAAAACCACACTGTTCCTCCTGAATCCGAGGTTCGACTATCCGGCGTAGCCTCCTCTCCAGTACTCCTGAATAGACCTTACCGGGAAGGCTGAGGAGTGTGATCCCACGATAGTTACTATATTTTGCTAAAAACATCAACATTAATTGTATTTTTATTTTTTAAGTGGGATAAAACAAACAACATGTTTACTTGACCCACTTCCTGGGAAACTTATTAAGGAGCTTTTTGTATTATTAGGTCCATCAGTGCTAAATATTATAAACTTATCACTTTCCTCTGGCACTGTTCCCCTAGCATTCAAGAAAGCGGTTATTCATCCTCTGCTCAAAAGACCTAACCTTGATCCTGACCTCATGGTAAACTACCGACCGGTGTCCCACCTTCCCTTTATTTCGCAAATCCTCGAAAAAATTGTCGCACAGCAGCTAAATGAACACTTAGTGTCTAACAATCTCTGTGAACCTTTTCAATCCGGTTTCAGGGCAAATCACTCTACGGAGACAGCCCTCGCAAAAATGACTAATGATCTACTGCTAACGATGGATTCTGATGCGTCATCTATGTTGCTGCTTCTTGATCTTAGCGCTGCTTTCGATACCGTCGATCATAACATTTTATTGGAGCGTATCAAAACACGTATTGGTATGTCAGACTTAGCTTTGTCGTGGTTTAACTCTTATCTTACTGACAGGATGCAGTGCGTCTCCCATAATAATGTGACCTCGGACTATGTTAAGGTAACGTGCGGAGTTCCTCAGGGTTCGGTTCTTGGCCCTGCACTCTTCAGTATTTACATGCTGCCGCTAGGCGACATCATACGCAATACCTTTGTATTAGTAGCTTTGTACCGAGGATGTCGTTGTGGCTTGTGCAGCCCTTTGAGACACTTGTGATTTAGGGCTATATAAATAAACATTGATTGATTGATTGATTGATTTTTATTTTTTCTGACTCCTTATTACATCAAGCCATAGAATTATAAAAATTATAAAATAAACATATTTGAAATAATTAATTTTAAATTATCATGATAATTCATTTTTAAAATGACCATATTTATTTATTAAAATAATTGTTTATCAATAACTTTAGCATTTTATTTATTACATTTTGAAGCTCTCAGAAGCCAAGTTATGTTATATTCATGTTATATTTATGCAAGTTTGAAGTATCAATGATCTAAACACAGTTTTGTTTGCATTTTTTCAGGATGTAGATATATACAGTATATATGTATGAAATACTTGACTTGGTGAATTCTAGCTGTCAATATACTCCTCCCCTCTTAACCACGCCCCCAACCACGCCCCGCCCCGCCCCCGACCACGCCCCCACCCCCCACCTCCCGAAATCGGAGGTCTCAAGGTTGGCAAGTATGCTTGTAACTGTAAATAATTCATGAATTTGCCTATGAATTTAAATATTTTACATTCTTTTTACGCAAAGAGTAAAACAAATCTGTGGATTTGACCACTGTTTTTTTTTACAGAAAACAACTGGCAGCTTAGTTGCCAGACTTTTGATGTAAAATTTGTACACTGCAAAACGTCAGTGTTCAGAAACAAGACAAAAAAATACAAAAATGAGGAGTATTTTACTTGAACTAAGCAAAATTATCTGCCAATAGAACAAGAAAATTTGGCTTGTCAAGACTTTCCAAATCAAGTCAAATTAGCTAACCTCAATGAACCCAAAAATAGCTCAAAATAAGTATATTCTCACTAATAATATTTTTGCAAACCAGTAATTATAATCCGTAAATGTGCCGTTGTTGAGTGTCGGTGCTGTCTAGAGCTCGGCAGAGTAACCGCGTAATACTCTTCCATACCAGTAGGTGGCAGCAGGTAGCTAATTGCTTTGAGGATGTCGGGAACGACGACAATGGTTTGCAGGTAAAAAGGTGTCTAATTCTTAAACCAAAAATAAACAAAAGGCGAGTGCCGCTAAGAAAAGGCATTGAAGCTTAGGGAAGGCTATGCAGAACTAAAACTGAACTGGCTGCAAGGTAAACAAAAACAGAATGCTGGACGACAGCAAAGACTTACACACTGGAAAAAATCAGTGTTCAAAAACAAGAAAAAAAATACAAAAATGAGGGGTATTTTACTTGAACTAAGCAAAATTATCTACCAATAGAACAAGAAAAATTGGCTTGTCAAGACTTTCCAAAACAATTAAAATTAGCTAACCTCAAATAACCAAAAAATATGTTAAAATAAGTATATTCTCACTAATAAGTGTACTTTTCTTGGTAGAAAAAAAAAAAGAGACCTTTTTGCTCAATATGTTGAAAAATATTCTTAAATGAAGTAAATGCTAGTGCCATTATCTTGACATAATGATATGCGCTCGGCATTACATTTCTTTTTAAGCAGCAAACGTATACTAAAAACTAATTTATTGTTCTTAATGGAAAGGCAACAAGGCAAGCGCTTGTTACTCTCGGGGTCTCCTAGCCGCTCAGGCAAATCATATTGTCTAAAAATGCATTTTTCCATGGATAACATGACATCATCGCGCCAAGTGCGTGCTCTTTCAGTCAATTAGTGCGCATATATACAGCCCGGCCCCCGCCCAAAAATGTTTCAATTGTAATTTTGAGGAATTTATCTGAATGTGCATGAACTATTTCTGTTCAACATAGTTAGAAATGTTAAATGTTTAAATATTAACTGTCAGTTTACTGTACTGTGCCAACTGTACTACTATATGAGTACCTATTTTCTATTGTTTCATTGAAAATAAAACAGCAAAGTCCATTTGGCTGTCATCTGTTTGAATTATGAGACACAATTGTGTCAAAGTCATGATTTTTTTCTTTTTTCATGCTTGAAATCAGAAATGATGACTTTAAAAAAGTAGTTTTATACTTGTGAGTGTTGATGACACAGCTTTGCAACACTTGATATTCTAGTTTCAAGCATGTTTTACTCAATATAGGTCATCAAATCTCAGCAACAAGCTGTAATATCTTACTGAGATCATTTAGGACACTTAAAACAAGTAAAACACTCTAACATAAAATCTGCTTAGTGAGAAGAATGATCTTATCAGACAGAAAATAAGCAAATATCACCCTTATTTGACATATTTCATCTTACTTAGATTTCACTTTTTGCAGTGTGGTGTTATTTAATTATTTTCTACGACATATTACTGTAAATAGAAATACAGTACCGCTGTTTAATTTAATTTTGGCAACTCAGCTGCCAGTTTTTTTACCATAATAAAATGTGATACCATAAAATCATCAACCGTGGATTAAAAAAAAAAAACTGACAGCTCAGTTGACAGAATTTTAGTGAAAAAAAACAAACAGTGGTTGTTGTTTTTTTCGACTTACTCACTGCAAAAAGTCAAATCTAAGTAAGATGAAATATGTCAAATAAGGCTGATATTTGCATATTTTCTGTCTGATAAGATCATTCTTCTCACTAAGCAGATTTTATGTTAGAGTGTTTTACTTGTTTTAAGTGTTTTGGTCCTAAATGATCTCAGTAAGCTATTACAGCTTGTTGCTGAGATTTGATGACCTATATTGAGTAAAACATGCTTGAAACTAGAATATCAAGTGTTGCAAAGCTGTGTCATCAACACTCACAAGTATAAAACTACTTTTTTAAAGTCATCATTTCTTATTTCAAGCATGAAAAAAGAAAAAATCATGACTTTGACACAATTGTGTCTCATAATTAAAACAGATGACAGCCAAATGGACTTTGCTGTTTTATTTTCAATGAAACAATAGAAAATATGTACTCATATAGTAGTACAGTTGGCACAGTACAGTAAACTGACAGTTAATATTTAAACATTTGACATTTCAAACAATTTTGAACAGAAATAGTTCATGCACATTCAGATAAATTCTTCAAAATTACAATTAAAATATATGTGCACTAATTGACTGAAAGAGCACGCACTTGGCGCGATGATGTCATGTTATCCATGGAAAAATGCATTTTTAGACCATATGATTTGCCTGAGCGGCTAGGAGACCCCGAGAGTAACAAGCGCTTGCCTTGTTGCCTTTCCATTAAGAACAATAAACTAGTTTTTAGTATAAGTTTGCTGCTTCAAGAAATGTAATGCCAAGCGCATATCATTATGTCAAGATAATGGCACTAGCATTTACTTCATTTAAGAATATTTTTCAACATATTGAGCAAAAAGGTCTTTTTTTTTTTCTACCAAGAAAAGTGCACTTGTTATTAGTGAGAATATACTTATTTTAAGCTATTTTTGGGTTCATTGAAGTTAGCTAATTTGACTTGTTTTGGAAAGTCTTGACAAGCCAAATTTTCTTGTTCTATTGGCAGATAATTTTGCTTAGTTCAAATAAAATACTTCTAATTTCTGTATTTTTAGGGCCCGCATGGCCCATTGTATAAGGACTCCCAAAGGGAGTCCTTATGCAATGGGACATAAGGACCTATTGAATTTGTAAGGTTTTATTCTTTCTTATTATTATTATTATTCTTCCGCAACTTTGCGCTGTAATTTGACCCCCTTAGCATGCTTCAAAACTCACCAAATTTTACACACACATCAGTAATATACGGCAAAACTTTTGATCAAAAAACCAAACCCCAAAACTCAAAATTGCGCTCTAGCGCCCCCTAGGAAAAAAAAACTAGACTGCCAGTAACTCCCACTACGAAGGTCGGAAAGACATGAAACAAAAACCTCTATATAGGTCTGACTTAGACCTAGTTTTCATAATTGTTTATCCTCGGGCAAAAATCAACAGGAGGTTGGCAATTCCCCCTTCAAGACAAAAAAGTACTAAAAACAGTTACTTTTGCCTCTTTGAGCTGTAATTTGACCCCCTTAACATGCTTCAAAACTCACCAAACTGAACGCACACATCAGGACTAGCAGAAATTGCGATCTAATCAAAAAACCTAACCCCAAATCGCAAAAATGCGCTCTACCGCAATTTTTGAATAAAACACAGCCTGTAACTCCCATTGGGAAAGTCGGAGAGACATGAAACCTCTATGTAGGTCTCACTTAGACCTACATTTCATAGATTGACAACCCTCAGCAAAAATCAACAGGAAGTTTGCAATTTCCCCTTCAAAAAAAATGTTTTGTAAAAACCGGTCACCTTTCTTCAAACATTATCTCCTCTGAGCGCGTTTGTCGTTTCAGCTTCAAACTAACACAGGAGAGAGATTGAACCCTTCCAAATAAAATTTATCGAAATAATTTTTCTAACTGCTCCGGTTTTGATTTTATGAGCCTTCAAAGAACCGCTGTGCTGATGCTGCTGCGCTGATGCTGCTGCGCTGCTGTTTTTTTAAGATGGCTGCTTAAAAGCAGGAAGCACCAGCGTGCCCACACAATGCAGACAAGGTAGGTACACTAGACAAAAGTATTGGGACACTTTGGACTAAAAGTAGACAAAAGTATTGGGACACTTCGGACTAAAAGTAGACAAAAGTATTGGGACACTTCGGACTAAAAGTAGACAAAAGTATTGGGACACTTATAACTACCACTGGACAAAAGTATTGGGACACTTGGGCCGAAAACTGGACAAAAGTATTGCGACACTTGGGACTACAACTTGACAAAAGTATTGGGACACTTAGGACTACAACTTGCCAAAAGTATTGGGACACTTGGGACTAAAACTGGACAAAAGTATTGGGACACTTAGGACTAGCACCTGCCAAATACGCGGGCCCGACCAACGCTGCTTGCAGCTTAAATTTTTTCTTGTTTTTGAACGCTGACTTTTTGCAGTGAGGTCCCTGAAAATAATGCCGACATTAAACAGGTCCGTGGTGCAAAAAAAGGTTGGGGATCATCACTTTGCTAAATGACTTCATTGCGCTTTTTCATTGGCCGTGATTGGAGCAATCAGAATGCATTATGGGGGATTCAATGAGGCTTTTTCCGTTAAATCACGCCTAAATTCATCACCGGCAGGCAAGGATGTTAGGATTGTGCGGTGGTATGAATGAGGAGTGGCTTCATTAGTGCTCCCTCGCAGCCGCAGTGAGTGTAAATGCTAAAGTAAGCGTGGCAGGTGACAAAGTGATGCTGCGTCTTTTTCCAAGAGAGCCTTTCTTCACGAGCTGTCGAGTTGTTTGTCTTGATTTAGCGAGTCAGACGGATAAGACGTGAAGCTTGACTGCATCTGCTCCGCCGCACCAGACGTCAAAGTGATTACTGATCAGCAGCAAGAACTGAGAACATATGGTAGTTCCTTAAACCATGCCAAATATGTTATGATACAGTCCTGGTCAAAAGTTTACATACACTTGTAAAGAACATTATGTCATGGCTGTCTTGACTTTACAATACTTTCTACAACTCTTATTTTTTTGTGATAGAGTGATTGGAGCACATACTTGCTGCCAATGGAACTGCTGCTTTAAATAGGACAATGAAAAAGGAGGATTAGCTCCAAATTGTTCAGGACAAGCTAAAATCATCAGGTGGGTCTGGGGCACAGCCGGGTGTTCCAACAAGATAATGACCCCAAACACACCTCAAAAGTGGTAAAGGAATGGCTAAATCAGGCTAGAATGAAGGTTTTAGAATGGCCTTCCCAAAGTCCTGACTTAAACGTGTGGACAATGCTGAAGAAACAAGTCCATGTCAGAAAACCAACACATTTAGCTGAACTACCGTATTTTTCGGATTATAAATCGCAGTTTTTTTCATAGTTTGGCCGGGGGTGCGATTTATACTCCGGAGAAACTTATGTGTGAAATGATTAAGACATTACCGTAAAATATCAAATAATATTATTTATCTCATTCCCATAAGAGACGAGGCGAATGTCAGCAATCGCCACACACACGTCAGCAATCGTCACATACGTCAACCAATAGAAATTATGCGGGGGGCGGGTCATGGCACAAGTGCATTGTGGGTCATGGTGGCGGTGTATTGTGGAAAAAAAAGATGCTACATGCTACTACGTCCGTACCTAGGAAAATGGATCATTTCAACAATGGCGGTAACTTGTAAAAACTGAGGAGGGCTGAACAAAAATGGCACCGAAAAGGAAATCATATACTGCAGATTACAAGCTGGAAGTAGTGAAATATGCAGCAGAAAACGGGGAATCGAGCAGCAGAAAGAAAGGATACCAGAAGCGACACAGAGGAAGAAGATTTCATGGGATTTAGCGATTAGGAGTGACAGATTGTTTGGTAAACGTATAGCATGTTCTATATGTTATAGTTATTTGAATGACTCTTACCATAATATGTTACGTTAACACATACTTGCCAACCCTCCCTGATTTTCCGGGAGACTCCCGAAATTCAGCGCCTCTCTCGAAAACCTCCCGGGACAAATTTTCTCCCGAAATTCAGGCGGAGCTGGAGGCCACGCCCCCTCCAGCTCCATACGGACCTGAGTGACGTGTTGACAGCCTGTTCACAAGTCCGCTTTCCCACAATATAAACAGCTAATGATCGAGGGCGAGTTCTTGGTTTCTTATGTGGGTTTATTGTTAGGCAGTTTCATTAACGTCCTCCCAGCGTGGCAACATCACATAACAACAGCAGTCAAGTTTTCGTCTACTGTAAAGCAGTTTGTCTGCCGTAAACAGCAATGTTGTGACACTTTTAAACAGGACAATACTGCCATCTACTGTACATGCACATGTGACCCACCCATAATGTGTCACATTTTTGTGTTGATTTATTTATTTTATTTTGTGGTTTGAATTCGTTTTTGGAGCTGTCATTCCACATTTATCAGTATTCACATTGGTCAGTAGGGGGCAGTAGGGCGTTTCTTCCCAATTGAATGCTATCACCTGCAGACCGGAAGTGTCTTGTCATTCTGATGAGAGCGACCAGTCTGTGAACAATTGAAACGTCCTGTGTGCTTTTTCCTCCTGTATAACAGGTTAGTTTTGGTGAATCAACTCACTGAATAATATCCATGTGATCTTTATAAGTTTAAGTACACGTCACATTCTGATGGTGAAGCCTAACTCTAAAGTGTTTGTGGGTTTTAGTTTGTATTTGTGAATGAATCCAGTGCACAGCTGCAGTAATCAATACAAAATGGCGATGTGAGTACGCAATGTTTATATAAGAACTTCTGATCCTAATTCAGACTCCCAAACTAGAGCTCCCGTTTTCTTATTGATTTTATAATGTATATTTGTATAATGTGTGTGTTCTGAAATAGTGACAGAGAATAGAACAAGGATGGACAATTCAACCCTTAACTCAACAATGAGTAGATGAGTGTTATGTGTGTGTATATGTGTAAATAAATGAACACTGAAATTCAAGTATTTCTTTTATATATATATGTATATATGTAATAAAAAAAATAAATAAAAAAAATAAAATAAAAAAAAAAATATATATATATATATATATATATATATATATATATATATATAGCTAGAATTCACTGAAAGTCAAGTATTTCTTATATATATATCTTAACCACGCCCCTCGCCCCACCTCGACCACGCCCCCACCCCCCACCCCCCACCTCCCGAAATCGGAGGTCTCAAGGTTGGCAAGTATGCGTTAACATACCAGTTGGTTATTTATGCCTCACATAACGTACACTTATTCAGCCTGTTGTTCACTATTCTTGATTTATTTTAAATTGTCTTTCAAATGTCTATTCTTGCTGTTGGCTTTTATCAAATACATTTCCCCCAAAAATGCGACTTATACTCCAGTGCGACTTATATGTTTTTTTGCCTTCTTTATTATGCATTTCCGGCCGGTGCGACTTATACTCCGGAGCGACTTATAGTCCGAAAAATATGGTACCTCCAAATTGTTCAGGACAAGCTAAAATCATCAGCCCGTAGGTTGGGTCTTGGGCGCAGTTGGGTGTTCCAACAGGACAATGACCCCAAACACACCTCAAAAGTGGTAAAGGAATGGCTAAATCAGGCTAGAATGAATGTTTTAGAATGGCCTTCCTAAAGTCCTGACTTAAAGGTGTGGACAATGCTGAAGAAACAAGTCCATGTCAGAAAAGCAACACGTTTAGCTGAACTGCAGCAATTTAGTGGTCAAGTGGTCAAGCAGAAGCTTGTGGATGGCTACCAAAAGTGCCTTATTGCAGGTAAACTTGCCAAGGGACATGTAAGCAAATATTAACATTGCTGTATGTATACTTTTGATTTGCTCACATTTTCAGTAGAGCCATAATAAATTCATAAAAGAAGCAAACTTCATGAATGTTTTTTGTGACCAACAAGTATGTGCTCCAATCACTACATCACAAAAAAATAGAAATGATTGTAAAGTCAAGACAGCCATGACATGAAGTTCTTTACAAGTGTACGTACACTTTTGACCACCACTGTATCTACAAAAAGCCAGCTTTGGCGTCATCTAGGGTTGTACGGTATACCGGTACTGGTGTAGTATCGCGTTACTAATGAATCAAAAACGGTACTATACTCAGTTTGAAAAGTACCGGTTCGCCATATATATTTTTTTACAGGCATGAGGAGCATGTTCGGCAGCACACAATCACAGAGTACTCACTTGGTGAGACGTCTTCTCAGACAAACCAAACAGTCCAGTTGCGATTGATTGAACGCCAATAAGCTCCTTCATTTCTTCAAGTTTAAATTAAATTATTTGACCTCACATACCCTTTTGAAATGAAAAAAAATTATATTAAAAAAACGTGTATTTCAAAGAGATTCACTGTCGGCTAGCTAACAACAAAATATCTATATTTAAAGGACAAAGAACACAACCCGACTAGTTATAAATCGCCAGTATGCTAACGTTAGCATGCTACATCAAACCAGATAAGAGGAAATACCAAAAGTGGCGAGACTGTTCTATATTGTTCCTACGCCATGTCTGGTATATATTTGTATATAATATGAGTAAAATAGATTGAATGTTAAAATGCTAATAGTTAGTATGCTAGCACTTAGCAAGAGAGCATTTCCTGAATGTACTGAACATTTAGACGTTGGAAAGGTTAAAAATATGTCAAGAAATAAGTAAACTAAGAAGAGGTAATGTCGCCTCATTCTGTTGTTTCCTGGAAAAAATCTACTACTGTAAGGGTGCCTAATCAATGGGCCAAGTGCACCTAATCAATGTGCCCATTTTGGTTTGTTTTTTTCCCTTAAGAGTGTCGCCATGGTAACACTAAATGTTCCAAAAATAAAGTAGCGCTTTATGCACAATCGAGACCTTTCCAACAATATAAGATATGTTGGGGTTTGTTGGCCGGTTGGTCACTTATTAAACGCGGCAGAATAAGATCATGAAGATTAAAGGATAAGTCCAATCAATATCAGCCTTCCAGGTAAGGTCTATTCAGGTGTACTGGAGAGGAGGCTACGCCGGATAGTCCAACCTCGGATTCAGGAGGAACAGTGTGGTTTTCGTCCTGGTCGTAGAACTGTGGACCAGCTCTATACTCTGGGCAGGGTCCTTGAGGGTGCATGGGAGTTTGCCCAACCAGTCTACATGTGTTTTGTGGACTTGGAGAAGGCATTGGACCGTGTCCCTCGGGAAGTCCTGTGGGGAGTGCTCAGAGAGTATGGGGTATCGGACTGTCTGATTGTGGCTGCACCTCCTCTTAAGTCTTCAGACCGAGACTTTTAGGAATGTTCTGTTCAACATGAACCAAGTAAGACTATCTGTGCACGAGCCAGTCTTTGGAAATCAAAGGGCTTCTTGGACTGACAACATATTTCATGACCGCCTTCGGTATCAAAGTGTCAACTAAAAATATGTTGGGAAATAAGTCAAGTAAGAAGAGGTAATGTCACCTCATTCTGTTGTTTCCTGAAAAAATCTACTACTGTAAGGGTGTGTACCTGATCAATCGGGCCAAGTTTACCCATTTTGGGTTTTCTTTCCTTAAAGGGGAACATTATCACAAGTTCAGAATGGTTAAAACCATTAAAAATCAGTTCCCAGTGGCTTATTATATTTTTCGAAGTTTTTTTCAAAATTTTACCCACCACGCAATATCCCTAAAAAAGCTTCAAAGTGCCTGATTTTAACCATCGTTATAACCACCCGTCCATTTTCCTGTGACGTCACATAGTGAAGCTAACACAAACAAACATGGCGGATAGAACAGCAAGCTATAGCGACATTAGCTCGGATTCAGACTCGGATTTCAGCGGCTTAAGCGATTCAACAGATTACGCATGTATTGAAACGGATGGTTGTAGTGTGGAGGCAGGTAGCGAAAACCAAATTGAAGAAGAAACTGAAGCTATTGAGCCAAATCGGTTTGAACCGTATGCAAGCGAAACCGACGAAAACGACACGACAGCCAGCGACACGGGAGAAAGCGAGGACGAATTCGGCGATCGCCTTCTAACCAACGATTGGTATGTGTTTGTTTGGCATTAAAGGAAACTAACAACTATGAACTAGGTTTACAGCATATGAAATACATTTGGCAACAACATGCACTTTGAGAGTGCAGACAGCCCAATTTTCATCAATTAATATATTCTGTAGACATACCCTCATCCGCGCTCTTTTCCTGAAAGCTGATCTGTCCAGTTTTGGAGTTGATGTCAGCAGGCCAGGGAAGCTAGAGTCAATAGTGGGTTTAGCTCACTCGTCTGCGGGAACAAACATTGCTTGCCGTGCTACCGAGGTACTTTGTCCCTGAATTGCTCACACACTCCGGCAGATTCAATGGGGGTCTGGCGGCAGATTTCTTTGACTTTATCGTTGGAAATGCATCTGCTTTGAGTGTCGCAGGATATCCAATCATTCTTGCCATCTCTGTCGTAGCATAGCTTTCGTCGGTAAAGTGTGCCACTTTACACTTTCGCATCTTTGGGCCACTGGTGCAACTTGAATCCGTCCCTGTTCGTGTTGTCACACCCTCCGACAACACACCGACGAGGCATGATGTCTCCAAGGTACGGAAAACAGTCGAAAAAACGGAAAATAACAGAGCTGATTTGACTCGGTGTTTGAGAAAATGGCGGATTGCTTCCCGATGTGACGCCACGTTGTGACGTCATCGCTCCGAGAGCGAATATTAAAAAGGCGTTTAATTCGCCAAAATTCACTCATTTAGAGTTCGGAAATCGGTTAAAAAAATGTATGGTCTTTTTTTCTGCAACATCAAGGTATATATTGACGCTTACATAGGTCTGGTGATAATGTTCCCCTTTAAGAGTGTCGCCATGGTAAGACTAAATGTTCCGAAAATAAAGTAGCGCTTTATGCACAATCGAGACCTTTCCAACAATATAAGATATGTTGGGGTTTGTTGGCCGGTTGGTCACTTATTAAACGCGGCAGAATAAGATCATGAAGATTAAAGGATAAGTCCCCTCAATATCAGCCTTCCTGGTAAGGTCTATTCAGGTGTACTGGAGAGGAGGCTACGCCGGATAGTCGAACCTCGGATTCAGGAGGAACAGTGTGGTTTTCGTCCTGGTCGTAGAACTGTGGACCAGCTCTATACTCTGGGCAGGGTCCTTGAGGGTGCATGGGAGTTTGCCCAACCAGTCTACATGTGCTTTGTGGACTTGGAGAAGGCATTGGACCGTGTCCATCGGGAAGTCCTGTGGGGAGTGCTCAGAGAGTATGGGGTATCGGACTGTCTGATTGTGGCTGCACCTCCTCTTAAGTCTTCAGACCGAGACTTTTAGGAATGTTCTGTTCAACATGAACTACCCAAGTAAGACTATCTGTGCACAAGCCAGTCTTTGGAAATCAAAGGGCTTCTTGGACTGACAACATATTTCATGATCGCCTTGGGTATCAAAGTGTCAACTAAAAATATGTTGGGAAATAAGTCAAGTAAGAAGAGGTAATGTCACCTCATTCTGTTGTTTCCTGAAAACATCTACTACTGTAAGGGTGTGTACCTGATCAATCGGGCAAAGTTTACCCATTTTGGGTTTTCTTTCCTTAAAGAGGAACATTGTCACAATTTCAGAATGGTTAGAACCATTAAAAATCAGTTCCCAGTGGCTTATTATATTTTTCAAAGTTTTTTTCAAAATGTTACCCATCACGCAATATCCCTAAAAAAAGCTTCAAAGTGCCTGATTTTAACCATCGTTATATACACCCGTCCATTTTCCTGTGACGTCACATAGTGAAGCCAACACAAACAAACATGGCAGAAAGAACAGCAAGCTATAGCGACATTAGCTCGGATTTAGACTCGGATTTCAGCGGCTTAAGCGATTCAACAGATTACGCATGTATTGAAACGGATGGTTGTAGTGTGGAGGCAGGTAGCGAAAACGAAATTGAAGAAGAAACTGAAGCTATTGAGCCATATCGGTTTGAACCATATGCAAGCGAAACCGACGAAAACGACACGACAGCCAGCGACACGGGAGAAAGCGAGGACGAATTCGGCGATCGCCTTCTAACCAACGATTGGTATGTGTTTGTTTGGCATTAAAGGAAACTAACAACTATGAACTAGGTTTACAGCATATGAAATACATTTGGCAACAACATGCACTTTGAGAGTGCAGACAGCCCAATTTTCATCAATTAATATATTCTGTAGACATACCCTCATCCGCGCTCTTTTCCTGAAAGCTGAGCTGTCCAGTTTTGGAGTTGATGTCAGCAGGCCAGGGAAGCTAGGGTCGATAGGGGGTTTAGCTCGCTCGTCTGCGGGATCAAACTGCCGCCATTGCTTGCCGTGCTAGCGAGGTCCTTTGTCCCTGAATTGCTCACACACTCCGGCAGATTCAATGGGGGTCTGGCGGCAGATTTCTTTGACTTTATGGTTGGAAATGCATCTGCTTTGAGTGTCGCAGGATATCCACACATTCTTGCCATCTCTGTCGTAGCATAGCTTTCGTCGGTAAAGTGTGCGGAACAAACGTCCAATTTCTTACCACTTTGGCATCTTTGGGCCACTGGTGCAACTTGAATCCGTCCCTGTTCGTGTTGTCACACCCTCCGACAACACACCGACGAGGCATGATGTCTCCAAGGTACGGAAAACAGTCGAAAAAACGGAAAATAACAGAGCTGATTTGACTCGGTGTTTGAGAAAATGGCGGATTGCTTCCCAAAATTCACCCATTTAGAGTTCGGAAATCGGTTAAAAAAATGTATGGTCTTTTTTCTGCAACGTCAAGGTATATATTGACGCTTACATAGGTCTGGTGATAATGTTCCCCTTTAAGAGTGTCGCCATGGTAAGACTAAATGTTCCAAAAATAAAGTAGCGCTGTTTGCACAATGGAGACCTTTCCAACAATATAAGATATGTTGGGGTTTGTTGGCCGGTTGGTCACTTATTAAACGCGGCAGAATAAGATCATGAAGAGTAAAGGATAAGTCCCCTCAATATCAGCCTTCCTGGTAAGGTCTATTCAGGTGTACTGGAGAGGAGGCTACGCCGGATAGTCCAACCTCGGATTCAGGAGGAACTGTGTGGTTTCCGTCCTGGTCGTGGAACTGTGGACCAGCTCTATACTCTGGGCAGGGTCCTTGAGGGTGCATGGGAGTTTGCCCAACCAGTCTACGGTACATGTGCTTTGTGGACTTGGAGAAGGCATTCGACCGTGTCCATCGGGAAGTCCTGTGGGGAGTGCTCAGAGAGTATGGGGTATCGGACTGTCTGATTGTGGCTGCACCTCCTCTTAAGTCTTCAGACCGAGACTTTTAGGAATGTTCTGTTCAACATGAACTACCCAAGTAAGACTATCTGTGCACGAGCCAGTCTTTGGAAATCAAAGGGCTTCTTGGACTGACTACATATTTCATGATCGCCTTGGGTATCAAAGTGTCAACTAAAAATATGTTGGGAAATAAGTCAAGTAAGAAGAGGTAATGTCACCTCATTCTGTTGTTTCCTGAAAAAATCTACTACTGTAAGGGTGTGTACCTGATCAATCGGGCCAAGTGTACCTAATCAATGGGCCATTTGGGGATTTTTTTTTTCCTTAAGAGTGTCGCCAAGGTAACACTAAATGTTCCAAAAATAAAGTAGCGCTTTATGCACAATCGAGACCTTTCCAACAATATAAGATATGTTGGGGTTTGTTGGCCGGTTGGTCACTTATTAAACGCGGCAGAATAAGATCATGAAGATTAAAGGATAAATCCAATCAATATCAGCCTTCCAGGTAAGGTCTATTCAGGTGTACTGGAGAGGAGGCTACGCCGGATAGTCGAACCTCGGATTCAGGAGGAACAGTGTGGTTTTCGTCCTGGTCATGGAACTGTGGACCAGCTCTATACTCTGGGCAGGGTCCTTGAGGGTGCATGGGAGTTTGCCCAACCAGTCTACATGTGTTTTGTGGACTTGGAGAAGGCATTCGACCGTGTCCCTCGGGGTTTGTTGGCCGGTTGGTCCCTTATTAAATGCGGCAGAATAAGATCATGAAGAGTAAAGGATAAGTCCAAGCAATATTAAAATGGGATGCTTGCGAAACTTAGATTTTAAGAATGTTCTGTTCAACATGAACTACCCAAGTAAGACTATCTGTGCACGAGCCAGTCTTTGGAAATCAAAGGGCTTCTTGGACTGACAACATATTTCATGACCGCCTTGGGTATCAAAGTGTCAACTAAAGCGGTAGAAAATGACATGGAAAATAAAAAGAATCGGGACTTGATGAGTCAGTGGACATAAACAGGACCTAATCAAGCAATAAAAGCCAGCCAGATGTGCAGTAAAGTACTACCAGCAGCTACCAACCTGAGAAGTTAGAACAGGATGTTAGTTTTTGAGGGGGAAACACGAGTCTTGCAGCTGACAGGTGGCATCGAGCTGCTGACTGACGCACTTTTCGAATTGCAGCCAAGCAAAACAATCTGGCCCGCAGGGTCCAAAGCTTGGCACGGACCCTCACACATGTACGCAAACCCAACTCCTTCCATTGTAGTCTCAGTCTGGTGCGTCCTCAAGTCTTTGCATGCAGCGTCTGCTAAAAAAAAAAAAAAAGCCGGGGAGGAATGGGATCCTCGGTAGATGCAAGTCGGCACCTCCAGCAGCCGACCGAGCTCATTAAAAACAACGATAATGGGCAATTTAAATTCAAGGGCCATCTCGTTATCAATTTAACTATAAGCCCACGCACTCGGTGACGGTGGCGCTGAACAATGTTTGTCGACGGATCAAGAGTATTGCAAAATGATCTCTTTAGCTTTGATTGGAAATGGACAGGGGAAAAAAACACCACCTGTTTTTTTTGCATCTTATTACAATTGTTTTGACTTTCTTGCTGCGGGGCGCCACCTACAGGAGTGTGTTGCTAAAACATTCCAGTGTCTTCAAAACCCAATTACTTATGGCTTTTATTTGTTCGGAACTGTCTGCAATTCAACATGTCTGAAAAGGAGTAGGAAGAAGCAGAGCTTATTTGCCCTGATGTTAAAGGTTTTCTATAATTGACAATCATGTGTTCCTCGTTTTTAGCGGCTAGTTGGTCCTCGGCCTGAGCGTGCTAAACAAACTTTCATGAAGTAAGAATATTATTATTTCACTGACCGCATTTTTCAAACCATAGGGCGCACTGGACTATAAGGCGCACTGTTGATGAGCGGGTCTATTTAGGTCTATTTTCATATATAAGGTGCACCGGATTATAAGGCGCATTAAGGGAATCATGTTGTGATTATTTTCAAAATGTAAAAGACTTCCTTCTGGTCTACATAACATAACTATTATGTTAGATCCACTATGGACTGGACTCTCACTATTATGTTAGATCCACTATGGACTGGATTCTCACTATTATGTTAGATCCACTATGGACTGGACTCTCACACTATTATGTTAGATCCACTATGGACTGCACTCTCACAATATCATGTTAGATCCACTATGGACTGGACTCTCACACTATTATGTTAGATCCACTATGGACTGGACTCTCACAATATTATGTTAGATCCACTATGGACTGGACTCTCACTATTATGTTAGATCCACTATGGACTGGACTCTCAAAATATTATGTTAGATCCACTATGGACTGGACTCTCACACTATTATGTTAGATCCACTATGGACTGGACTCTCACTATTATGTTAGATCCACTATGGACTGGACTCTCACACTATTATGTTAGATCCACTATGGACTGGACTCTCACACTATTATGTTAGATCCACTATGGACTGGACTCTCACAATATTAAGCTAGATCCACTATGGACTGGACTCTCACAATATTAAGCTAGATCCACTATGGACTGGACTCTCACACTATTATGTTAGATCCACTATGGACTGGACTCTCACACTATTATGTTAGATCCACTATGGACTGGACTCTCACACTATTATGTTAGATCCACTATGGACTGGACTCTCACAATATTAAGCTAGATCCACTATGGACTGTACTCTCACACTATAATGTTAAATCCACTATGGACTGGACTCTCACTATTATGTTAGATCCACTATGGACTGGTCTCTCACACTATTATGTTAGATCCACTATGGACTGGACTCTCACTATTATGTTAGATCCACCATGGACTGGACTCTCACACTATTATGTTAGATCCACTATGGACTGGACTCTCACTACTATGTTAGATCCACTATGGACTCGACTCTTACACTATTATGTTAGATCCACTATGGACTGAACTCTCACAATATTATGTTAAATCCACCACGGACTGGACTCTCACACTATAATGTTAAATCCACCACGGACTGGAATCTCACTATTATGTTAGATCCACTATGGACTGGACTCTCACACTATTACGTTACATCCACTATGGACTGAACTCTCACAATATTATGTTAAATCCACCACGGACTGGACTCTCACACTATAATGTTAAATCCACCACGGACTGGAATCTCACTATTATGTTAGATCCACTATGGACTGGACTCTCACACTATTATGTTAGATCCACTATGGACTGGACTCTCACACTATTATGCTAGATCCACTATGGACTGGACTCTCACACGATTATGTTAGATCCACTATGGACTGGACTATCACACTATTATGCTAGATCCACTATGGACTGGACTCTCACACTATTATGTTAGATCCACTGTGGACTGGACTCTCACACTATAATGTTAAATCCACTATGGACTGGACTCTCACTATTATGTTAGATCCACTATGGACTAGACTCTCACACTATTATGTTAGATCCACTATGGACTGGACTATCACACTATTATGTTAGATCCACTATGGACTGGACTCTCACAATATTAAGCTAGATCCACTATGGACTGGACTCTCACACTATTAACTCCATACTCTATGGACTGGACTCTCACAATATTAAGCTAGATCCACTCGACGTCGTTTGCACAGGTCGCCCAGGTGGGGGTCCCACATCTGCGGTCCCCTCCAAGGTTTCTCATGGTTATCCCATTGGGTTGAGTTTTTCTTGCCCTGATGTGGGATCTGAGCCCAGGATGTCGTTGTGACACTCGTGATTTAGGGCTATATAAGTAAACATTGATTGATTGATTGATTGATTGATTGATTGATTGATTGATTGATTATGTAAGCATGAAGATCCAATTTTGCATGAAATGGAGTGAGAAGAAGACAACAATTATCCAGCTTAACCAGAAACATGTAACACGTTGGACTTTCTAACTGAGACCTTGTTGTGATGTTCTTTGTCAGTGCCGGCCAGGATCATCAACATCTCCACGGACGTGTCGGTAAACGAAGGCGAGAACGTCAACCTCTTCTGCCTGGCGGTGGGTCGGCCCGAGCCCACCGTCACCTGGAAAGACCAGAAATGTACGTACCTCCTTCACCTTTTCCTCCCCCATCCTTTCACTCCTTGTTCGCTGTCGACCCTTCATCAGCGTCCCTTCTCTCCGTGTTTGCCGTCGACTCTTCATCAGCATCCCTTCTCTCCTTGTTCGCTGTCGACTCTTCATCAGCGTCCCTTCTCTCCTTGTTCGCCGTCGACTCTTCATCAGTATCCCTTCTCTCCTTGTTCGCCGTCGACTCTTCATCAGCATCCCTTCTCTCCTTGTTCCCCGTCGACTCTTCATCAACAATCTTTCCTCCTTGTTCCCCGTCGACGCTTCATCAGCATCCCTTCTCTCCTTGTTCGCCATCGACTCTTCATCAGCATCCCTTCTCTCCTTGTTCGCCTTCGACTCTTCATCAGCATCCCTTCTCTCCTTGTTCTTCGTCGACTCTTCATCAGCATCCCTTCTCTCCTTGTTCGCCTTCGACTCTTCATCAGCATCCCTTCTCTCCTTGTTCGCCGTCAACTCTTCATCAGCATCCCTTCTCTCCTTGTTCCCCGTCGACTCTTCATCAGCATCCCTTCTCTCCTTGTTCGCCGTCGACTCTTCATCAGCATCTGTTCTCTCCTTGTTCGCCTTCGACTCTTCAACAGCATCCCTTCTCTCCTTGTTTGCCGTCTACTCTTCATCAGCATCCCTTCTCTCCTTGTTCCCCGTCGACTCTTCATCAACAATCTTTCTCTCCTTGTTCCCCATCGACTCTTCATCAGCATCCCTTCTCTCCTTGTTCGCCGTCGACTCTTCATCCACATCCCTTCCCTCCATGTTTGCCGTCGACTCTTCATCCACATCCCTTCTCTCCTTGTTCCCCGTCGACTCTTCATCAGCATCCCTTCTCTCCTTGTTCGCCGTCGACTCTTCATCAGCATCTGTTCTCTCCTTGTTCGCCTTCGACTCTTCATCAGCATCCCTTCTCTCCTTGTTCGCCGTTGACTCTTCATCAGCATCCTTTCTCTCCTTGTTCGCCGTCGACTCTTCATCCACATCCCTTCCCTCTTTGTTCGCCGTCGACTCTTCATCCACATCCCTTCTCTCCTTGTTCCCCGTCGACTCTTCATCAGCATCCCTTCTCTCCTTGTTCGCCGTCGACTCTTCAACAGCATCCCTTCTCTCCTTGTTTGCCGTCGACTCTTCATCAGCATCCCTTCTCTCCTTGTTCGCCGTCGACTCTTCATCAGCATCCCTTCTCTCCTTGTTCGCCGTCGACTCTTCATCAGCATCCCTTCTCTCCTTGTTCGTCGTCGACTCTTCATCAGCATCCCTTCTCTCCTTGTTTGCCGTCGACTCTTCATCAGCATCCCTTCTCTCCTTGTTTGCCTTCGACTCTTCATCAGCATCCCTTCTCTCCTTGTTCGTCGTCGACTCTTCAACAGCATCCCTTCTCTCCTTGTTCGCCGTCGACTTTTCATCAACATCCTTTCTCTCCTTGTTCGCCGTCGACTGTTCATCAGCATCCCTTCTCTCGTTGTCCGCCATCAACTGTTCATCAGCATCCTTTCTCTCCTTGTTCGCCGTCGACTGTTCATCAGCATCCCTTCTCTCATTGTTCGCCTTCGACTCTTCATCAGCATCCCTTCTCTCCTTGTTCGCTTTCGACTCTTCATCAGCATCCCTTCTCTCCTTGTTCGCCTTCGACTCTTCATCAGCATCCCTTCTCTCCTTGTTCGCCTTCGACTCTTCATCAGCATCCCTTCTCTCCTTGTTCGCCTTCGACTCTTCATCAGCATCCCTTCTCTCCTTGTTCGCCGTCGACTCTTCATCAGCATCCCTTCTCTCCTTGTTTGCCGTCGACTCTTCATCAGCATCCCTTCTCTCCTTGTTCGTTGTCGACTCTTCATCAGCATCCCTTCTCTCCTTGTTCGCCTTCGACTC
>NC_084551.2:63005000-63015000 GCF_033978685.3 Nerophis lumbriciformis | reverse complement strand
TTCATGATGGGATTTTTTTTTAAATTGTATTTAGCAATTTCCCCTAAGCCTCACTGTGCGTATGTGAGCTCCAAAATGAAATGCCGAAACAATTGAATTGTTGGACGTACCAGCAGTGCATTAAAAGGACTGTTATATGAAATGGTATTATTGGCTGTGTTTTAGTATTTAAAGCACAGTAGGAGTTTAGAGCAGGGGTGTCCAAAGTGTGGCTCGAGTTTTGTTGTTGTCTGTTCATCACAAATTATTTTTTGATATAGACTTAGACTTAGACAAACGTTATTGATCCAAAAGGGAAATTGTTCCACACAGTAGCTCAGTTACAAAGGATGGAAAGGACAATGCAGGTATAAAGTAGACTAAAAATGTACGGTAGTAGCAATATAAAATATACATATATGCAATATTTACATATTACCGTATTTTCCGCACTATTAGCCGCACCTAAAAACCACAAATTTACTCAAAAGCTGACAGTGCGGCTTATAACCCGGTGCGCTTTATATATGGATTAATATTAAGATTCATTTTCATAAAGTTTCGGTCTCGCAACTACGGTAAACAGCCGCCATCATTTTTCCCCGTAGAAGAGGAAGTGCTTCTTCTTCTACGCAAGCAACCGCCAAGGTAAGCACCCGCCCCCATAGAACAGGAAGCGCTTCTTCTTCTACTGTAAGCAACCACCCGCCCGCGTAGAAGAAGAAGAAGCGCGCGGATATTACGTTTCATTTCCTTTGTGTGTTTACATCTGTAAAGACCACAAAATGGCTCCTACTAAGCGAAGGTTTCCGGTTCATGAAAAGACGCAATCTCTCCATCCGCACACGGACTACTATTTCACAGCAACTGCCTAAAGACTTTCAAGAAAAGCTGGCTACTTTCCGTGCATATTGTAAAAACAAGATAGCTGAAAAAAAGGATCCGGCCAGAGAACATTATCAACATGGACGAGGTTCCACTGACTTTTGATATTCCTGTGAACCGCACTGTGGATACAACGGGAGCACGTACGGTGAATATTCGCACCACAGGGAATGAGAAGTCATCCTTCACTGTGGTTCTAGCTTGCCATGCTAATGGCCAGAAACTTCCACCCATGGTGATATTCAAAAGGAAGACCTTGCCAAAAGAGACCTTTCCAGCCGGCGTCATCATAAAAGCTAACTCGAAGGGATGGATGGATGAAGAAAAGATGAGCGAGTGGTTAAGGTAAGTTTACGCGAAGAGGCCGGGTGGCTTTTTTCACGCAGCTCCGTCCATGTTGATATACGACTCCATGCGCGCCCACATCACGCTGGTTTTTAATATATTATTAAAGTTTGACTGACCTATCTGACTGTTTTTTTGACATTCCTTTAGCGCAGTTAGATGCGGCTTATAACACGGGGCGGCTTATAGGTGGACAAAGTTTTGAAATATGCCGTTCATTGAAGGCGCGGCTTATAACCCAGGGCGGCTTATGGTGCGGAAAATACGGTATATATACAGTATATGATATACTGATATATTTGTATATAATATATACAATATATGAATTATAATACGCTTTGTCTCCTGCAGAGCAAAACAGACACACGCTTTTTGTCTTTAAATATAGCATTTTTATTATTATTATTAATTTTACAACATAAAGATACAAAATGGTGAAGCCGCCATGCAAGGCCCTAACCACCACCCATCAGGAGCAAGGGTGAAGTGTCATGCTCAAGGACACAACGGACGTGACGAAGTAGGTAGAAGGTGGGGGATTGAACCAGGAACCCTCAGGTTGCTGGCACGGCCACTCTCCCAACCGTGCCGCGCCGTTGGCCTGGTGCGTTCAAGGACCGCCTAGGCAGTAGGACAAACAGGTGCTCGCCCAACACTCTGAAGCATTCATTCATTTTCATTCATTTTCATTTATTCATTTATTTCAGGCAATGACATAAAAAAAAAGTACAAGGTAGACAACACAACAATATAAATAATGCAAAACGTAATGTACAGTATGTGAATAATGGCCCCCGCATGCCTTCACATTTCACCATGCGGTCCTTGTGGGAAAAGGTTTGAATACCTCTGGTCTACAGCATCTAATTAAGATAATACAATTGAAGTAATCACAGTTCATGTGTTTGCTACAATTATTTGTAGTTGTTTTAGTGGTTTATTTTGTTTTATTTTGAAAACAAAAAATATGTATTTTTTTTACGAAATATTATTATGAATTTAAAAAAATGTTAGTGGTTGATTTTTTTTTTTTTGATTTTTCTAAACAAAAACAGACATTTTTTTAAATATATTTTAATTTTTTTAATGTAATATACATACAGGTAAAAGCCAGTAAATTAGAATATTTTGAAAAACTTGATTTATTTCAGTAATTGCATTCAAAAGGTGTAACTTGTACATTATATTTATTCATTGCACACAGACTGATGCATTCAAATGTTTATTTCATTTAATTTTGATGATTTGAAGTGGCAACAAATGAAAATCCAAAATTCCGTGTGTCACAAAATTAGAATATTACTTAAGGCTAATACAAAAAAGGGATTTTTAGAAATGTTGGCCAACTGAAAAGTATGAAAATGAAAAATATGAGCATGTACAATACTCAATACTTGGTTGGAGCTCCTTTTGCCTCAATTACTGCGTTAATGCGGCGTGGCATGGAGTCGATGAGTTTCTGGCACTGCTCAGGTGTTATGAGAGCCCAGGTTGCTCTGATAGTGGCCTTCAACTCTTCTGCGTTTTTGGGTCTAGCATTCTGCATCTTCCTTTTCACAATACCCCACAGATTTTCTATGGGACTAAGGTCAGGGGAGTTGGCGGGCCAATTTAGAACAGAAATACCATGGTCCGTAAACCAGGCACGGGTAGATTTTGCGCTGTGTGCAGGCGCCAAGTCCTGTTGGAACTTGAAATCTCCATCTCCATAGAGCAGGTCAGCAGCAGGAAGCATGAAGTGCTCTAAAACTTGCTGGTAGACGGCTGCGTTGACCCTGGATCTCAGGAAACAGAGTGGACCGACACCAGCAGATGACATGGCACCCCAAACCATCACTGATGGTGGAAACTTTACACTAGACTTCAGGCAACGTGGATCCTGTGCCTCTCCTGTCTTCCTCCAGACTCTGGGACCTCGATTTCCAAAGGAAATGCAAAATTTGCATGGTTGGGTGATGGTTTGGGGTGCCATGTCATCTGCTGGTGTCGGTCCACTCTGTTTCCTGAGATCCAGGGTCAACGCAGCCGTCTACCAGCAAGTTTTAGAGCACTTCATGCTTCCTGCTGCTGACCTGCTCTATGGAGATGGAGATTTCAAGTTCCAACAGGACTTGGCGCCTGCACACAGCGCAAAATCTACCCGTGCCTGGTTTACGGACCATGGTATTTCTGTTCTAAATTGGCCCGCCAACTCCCCTGACCTTAGCCCCATAGAAAATCTGTGGGGTATTGTGAAAAGGAAGATGCAGAATGCCAGACCCAAAAACGCAGAAGAGTTGAAGGCCACTATCAGAGCAACCTGGGCTCTCATAACACCTGAGCAGTGCCAGAAACTCATCGACTCCATGCCACGCCGCATTAACGCAGTAATTGAGGCAAAAGGAGCTCCAACCAAGTATTGAGTATTGTACATGCTCATATTTTTCATTTTCATACTTTTCAGTTGGCCAACATTTCTAAAAATCCCTTTTTTGTATTAGCCTTAAGTAATATTCTAATTTTGTGACACACGGAATTTTGGATTTTCATTTGTTGCCACTTCAAATCATCAAAATTCAATGAAATAAACATTTGAATGCATCAGTCTGTGTGCAATGAATAAATATAATGTACAAGTTACACCTTTTGAATGCAATTACTGAAATAAATCAAGTTTTTCAAAATATTCTAATTTACTGGCTTTTACCTGTACATATACTACATGTTTTTTTACAGTCTTATGCATGTAATACCAATGGATCATATGTGCATAATCTGCTCCCCTGCACACACACACACACACACACACACATTACAAACCACTGAACATTAGTCCTCACTTGCAGGCCGACAGCATTCCCCCTTTGTCAGCAATAATCTCCCCCTTCTCGCCGCCATCCCCCTGCCCTCCGTAACCCCTCCTCGGCTCCAGATAGCGTCCACATTGCTATTCTAGTAGCGGCGCAGCCATCAGTTTGCTGTGACACGAGCTGGTGGAGGGAAAAGAAGGGAGGACAAGCCCAAAGGGACAGAAAGAAAGTACCAGCTTTCAGTCCCTATTAATCATTGACTTCATCCAGAAAAAAAAAAAGAAAAAAAGAGTGCATCTCGTTTCTGCCTTTTAGTGGGATGCATGATGGGATGCATGATGGGATGCAGAGGCTGGCGGGATTTTGCGGTGGTCATGGTCTTCATTTTCACCAACACTAAGATGCTATCTATTAGCACCATCAGCTGACCTTGTGGGTCTGCTTTTATGGAACACGCCAGCGCATCAGAGGCTTTATCACTTGACAGCCAATCTATTGCAGCTCTCACAAAAATAAATGAAGCGATCCGTCTGGGACGCCATCGTACTGACGGCTGTGAGTGAGAGGCTGACATGGATTCAAACCTGGATTTCTGCTACTATGTACTTCTTGGGGCTTTCTCACAAATGGCATCATTGTGGTATTAGTCCTTGAAGTTGGTTCAGACGGCGTCAGAAGTGGGATGGTCAGCCACCGCCACACTTCTGAGTGTTTGTACGGCGTCAGAAGTGGGATGGTCAGCCACCGCCACACTTCTGAGTGTTTGTACGGCGTCAGAAGTGGGATGGTCAGCCACCCTCACACTTCTGAGTGTTCATACGGCGTCAGAAGTGGGATGGTCAGCCACCCTCACACTTCTGAGTGTTCATACAACGTCAAAAGTGGGATGGTCAGCCACCGCCACACTTCTGAGTGTTCATACGGCGTCAGAAGTGGGGTGGTCAGCCACCGCCACACTTCTGAGTGTTTGCACGGCGTCAGAAGTGGGATGATCAGCCACCGCCACACTTATGAGTGTTCGTACGGCATCAGAAGTGGGATGGTCAGCCACTGCCACACTTATGAGTGTTCGTACGGCATCAGAAGTGGGATGGTCAGCCACTGCCACACTTGTGTGTCCGTACAGCGTCAGAAGTGGGATGGTCAGCCACCGCCACACTTCTGAGTGTTTGTACGGCGTCAGAAGTGGGATGGTCAGCCACCGCCACACTTTTGAGTGTTCATACGGCGTCAGAAGTGGGATGGTCAGCCACCCCCACACTTCTGAGTGTTCATACGGCGTCAGAAGTGGGATGGTCAGCCACCGCCACACTTCTAAGTGTTTGTACGGCGTCAGAAGTGGGATGGTCAGCCACCGCCACACTTCTAAGTGTTTGTACGGCGTCAGAAGTGGGATGGTCAGCCACCCCCACACTTCTGAGTGTTCATACGGCGTCAGAAGTGGGATGGTCAGCCACCGCCACACTTCTGAGTGTTCATACGGCGTCAGAAATGGGATGGTCAGCCACCGCCACACTTCTAAGTGTTTGTACGGCGTCAGAAGTGGGGTGGTCAGCCTCCCCCACACTTCTGAGTGTTCATACGGCGTCAGAAGTGGGATGGTCAGCCACCGCCACACTTATGCGTGTCCGTACGGCATCAGAAATGGGATGGTCAGCCACCGTCACACTTCTAAGTGTTCATACGGCGTCAGAAGTGGGATGGTCAGCCACCGCCACACTTATGAGTGTTCGTACGGCATCAGAAGTGGGATGGTCAGCCACTGCCACACTTGTGTGTCCGCACAGCGTCAGAAGTGGGATGGTCAGCCACCGCCACACTTCTAAGTGTTCGTACGGTGTCAGAAGTGGGATGGTCAGCCACCGCCACACTTGTGTGTCCATACGGCGTCAGAAGTGGGATGGTCAGCCACCGCCACACTTATGAGTGTTCATACGGCATCAGAAGTGGGATGATCAGCCACTGCCACACTTGTGTGTCCGTACAGCGTCAGAAGTGGGATGGTCAGCCACCGCCACACTTCTAAGTGTTCATACGGCGTCAGAAGTGGGATGGTCAGCCACCGCCACACTTATGAGTGTCCGTACGGCATCAGAAGTGTGATGGTCAGCCACTGCCACACTTGTGTGTCCATACGGCGTCAGAAGTGGGATGGTCAGCCACCGCCACACTTCTAAGTGTTTGTACGGCATCAGAAGTGGGATGGTCAGCCTCCCACACACTTCTGAGTGTTCATACGGCGTCAGAAGTGGGGTGGTCAGCCACCCCCACACTTCTGAGTGTTCATACGGCGTCAGAAGTGGGATGGTCAGCCACCGCCACACTTATGAGTGTTCGTACGGCATCAGAAGTGGGATGGTCAGCCACTGCCACACTTGTGTGTCCGTACAGCGTCAGAAGTGGGGTGGTCAGCCACCCCCACACTTCTGAGTGTTCATACGGCATCAGAAGTGGGATGGTCAGCCACCGCCACACTTATGAGTGTTCGTACGGCGTCAGAAGTGGGATGGTCAGCCACCGCCACACTTATGAGTGTTCGTGCGGCATCAGAAGTGGGATGGTCAGCCACTGCCACACTTGTGTGTCCATACGGCGTCAGAAGTGGGATGGCCAGCCACCGCCACACTTATGCGTGTCCGTACGGCATCAGAAGTGGGATGGTCAGCCCCCGCCACACTTCTGTGTTCATACGGCGTCAGAAGTGGGATGGTCAGCCACCGCCACACTTCTGAGTGTTCGTACGGCGTCAGAAGTGGGATGGTCAGCCACCGCCACACTTCTGAGTGTTTGTACGGCGTCAGAAGTGGGATGGTCAGCCACCGCCACACTTCTGAGTGTTTGTACGGCGTCAGAAGTGGGATGGTCAGCCACCCTCACACTTCTGAGTGTTCATACGGCGTCAGAAGTGGGATGGTCAGCCACCGCCACACTTATGAGTGTTCGTACGGCATCAGAAGTGGGATGGTCAGCCACTGCCACACTTGTGTGTCCGTACAGCGTCAGAAGTGGGATGGTCAGCCACCGCCACACTTCTAAGTGTTTGTACGGCGTCAGAAGTGGGATGGTCAGCCACCGCCACACTTATGAGTGTTCATACGGCATCAGAAGTGGGATGATCAGCCACTGCCACACTTTTGAGTGTTCATACGGCGTCAGAAGTGGGGTGGTCAGCCATTGCCACACTTCTAAGTGTTTGTACGGCGTCAGAAGTGGGATGGTCAGCCTCCCCCACACTTCTGAGTGTTCATACGGCGTCAGAAGTGGGGTGGTCAGCCACCCCCACACTTCTGAGTGTTCATACGGCGTCAGAAGTGGGATGGTCAGCCACCGCCACACTTCTAAGTGTTCATACGGCGTCAGAAGTGGGATGGTCAGCCACCGCCACACTTATGAGTGGTTGTACGGCGTCAGAAGTGGGATGGTTACTATTCCATTGTGTTCCGTTACCAACGAATGCTATGCAACTGAATTTTTTGATAATTACCGTATTTTAAAATTTTAGAAGAAAAAATATTCCCCCCTATATTAGCCACGCCGGATTCTAAGCCGCAGATGTGTATAAATTGTGAAATTAGTTATTCACACACAAATATTTTGTAAATGTTTATTTACGTGCCTTAATTGTTTCCAAACGGCGTCTGTAATGCGGTAGTAAAACGGCTGATCAAACAAAACAGAAGTCATGTTCATGGACTCGCTCGCTCTCCAACAGACTCAATAAGTCCACCGTGACGTGTTGGTGAATTTCTGAAAATGAAACCGTACGAAAGAATACCATTGCAAATTGATAACACTAACACCGCCACACTTATGAGTGTTCGTACGGCATCAGAAGTGGGATGGTCAGCCACTGCCACACTTGTGTGTCCGTACAGCGTCAGAAGTGGGATGGTCAGCCCCCGCCACACTTATGTGTTCATACGGCGTCAGAAGTGGGATGGTCAGCCACCGCCACACTTATGAGTGTTCATACGGCATCAGAAGTGGGATGGTCAGCCACTGCCACACTTGTGTGTCCATACGGCGTCAGAAGTGGGATGGCCAGCCACCGCCACACTTATGCGTGTCCGTACGGCATCAGAAGTGGGATGGTCAGCCCCCGCCACACTTCTGTGTTCATACGGCGTCAGAAGTGGGATGGTCAGCCACCGCCACACTTATGAGTGTTCATACGGCATCAGAAGTGGGATGATCAGCCACTGCCACACTTGTGTGTCCGTACAGCGTCAGAAGTGGGATGGTCAGCCACCGCCACACTTCTAAGTGTTTGTACGGCGTCAGAAGTGGGATGGTCAGCCACCCCCACACTTCTGAGTGTTCATACGGCGTCAGAAGTGGGATGGTCAGCCACCGCCACACTTATGAGTGGTTGTACGGCGTCAGAAGTGGGATGGTTACTATTCCATTGTGTGGGACACTTGTAGTTGTGTTAGCATATGAGCTCATGCTAACGACGATAGCTTCATTACATTACGATAGCATGTACAAAATGTGCATGAAAACACTCCTACATACGTCACATATGGGACGGTTTAGTAAGTATGAGTTGTTATAGTTATATTGTAAAACTTGGAGTGATGAATGAAGAAACCATAAGAGTAGAAGGGCTATGGACGGCTAGAAAACGGAACGGCGCTTCTACTTCCAGTTTAAAGCTCAGAAGGGCAATGCAGCAAAGCAGCATCTGCAGTGAGGAAACTCATCAAAAAGATGAGCAAACAATAACACACCGATTTAGTGTGTTTGCTTTATTTTATTTTTTTTAAGTTTGCATTATGACCGTTAGCAAAGAAAAATACATATATTAACCGCACTTTTTTTTAAAAGTACACTCAAAGTAGCGGCTTATTGTCCAGAATTTACGTTAGTTTTACATTGCTTTTCTAAATTAAAAGACCCTCAGTGATATGATTGTCTAACTCCATTTTTATTATTTTTGACTAATATCAATACAAAGTTGTTTTTTTGGACAACAATCCAAATGGTTCTTTTCCTCTTTGGTCCGGAGGAAACGACGTCCACAGTTTCCAAAAACAATTTGAAATGTGGATTCGTCAGACCACAGAACACTTTTCCACTTTGCATCAGTCCATCTTAGATGAGCTCAGGCCCAGCAAAGTGTTTCTGGGTGTTGTTGATAAATGGCTTTGGCTTTGCATAGTAGAGTTTTAACTTGCACTTACAGATGTAGCGACCGACTGTAGTTACTGACAGTGGTTTTCCGAAGTGTTCCTGAGCCCATGTGGTGATATCCTTTACACACTGATGTCGCTTTTTGATGCAGTACCGCCTGAGGGATCCAAGGTGCGTAATACCATGGCTTACGTGCAGTGATTTCTCCAGATTCTCTGAACCTTTTGATGATATTACGGAGCGTAGATGGTGAAATCCCTAAATTCCTTGCAATAGCTGCTTGAGAAATGTTGTTCTTAAAGGGGAACATTATCACCAGACCTATGTAAGCGTCAATATATACCTTGATGTTGCAGAAAAAAGACCATATTTTTTTTTAACCGATTTCCGAACTCTAAATGGGTGAATTTTGGCGAATTAAACGCCTTTCTAATATTCGCTCTCGGAGCGATGACGTCACAACGTGGCGTCACATCGGGAAGCAATCCGCCATTTTCTCAAACACCGAGTCAAATCAGCTCTGTTATTTTCCGTTTTTTCGACTGTTTTCCGTACCTTGGAGACATCATGCCTCGTGGGTGTGTTGTCGGAGGGTGTAACAACACCAACAGGGACGGATTCAAGTTGCACCAGTGGCCCAAAGATGCCAAAGTGGCAAGAAATTGGACGTTTGTTCCGCACACTTTACCCACGAAAGCTATGCTACGACAGAGATGGCAAGAATGTGTGGATATCCTGCGACACTCAAAGCAGATGCATTTCCAACCATAAAGTCAAAGAAATCTGCCGCCAGACCCCCATTGAATCTGCCGGAGTGTGTGAGCAATTCAGGGACAAAGGACCTCGCTAGCACGGCAAGCAATGGCGGC
>NC_084551.2:62920000-63000000 GCF_033978685.3 Nerophis lumbriciformis | reverse complement strand
AAAAACTATCTCCTCTGAGCGCGTTTGTCGTTTCGCCTTCAAACTAACACAGGAGAGAGATTGAACCCTTGTGATTACAATGACGGAAGCGCTTTTTTTTCTAACTGCTCCGGTTTTGATTTTATGACCCTTCAAAGACCCGCTGCGCTGATGCTGCTGATGCTGCTGTTTTTTTAAGATGGCTGCTTAAAAGCAGGAAGCACCAACGTGCCCACACAATGCAGACAAGGTAGGTACACTAGACAAAAGTCTTGGGACACTTCAGACTAAAAGTAGACAAAAGTATTGGGACACTTAGGACTACCACTGGACAAAAGTATTGGGACACTTAGTACTAGCACCTGCCAAATACGCGGGCCCGACCAACGCTGCTTGCAGCTTTAATTTTAAATTGCCTTTCAAATGTCTATTCTTGCTGTTGGCTTTTATCAAATACATTTCCCCCAAAAAATGCGACTTATACTCCAGTGCGACTTATATGTGTTTTTTTCCTTCTTTATTATGCATTTTCGGCCGGTGCGACTTATACTCCGGAGCGACTTATGGTCCAAAAAATACAGTACTTGCCCTTTCAAGCATACCTTTATGGACTCTGTGTTGACCGAAAAAGCTCCTACCCAAAACGGTTCCCTCGAAGCACATGAAAGGGAGACTGAAGACTGTGAGTCCTGATTCCCACATCCAGTGAGTTGCATCAATAGGTTTGCCCTCACAATGTCTGTTTTGTATTCTCCACATTGTGCCCTAAATCCTCCCCCTCGCTCCCCTCCAGTGATGTCACAGGGGCGCCTACATTGATGTGACTAATGCAGCCAGCGAGCAGCACCGCAGCGAGCCTCTATCAGCCAGCGAGCAGCCCTCCCCCGCCTGCTCGGGCTCAGTCTGTTCGCGGCGAATAATCGTCTCCAGCTCAGTGGCAGCGCTAATAATCCTCCAGCATAATCTTCAATTAGAGCCGGCGTGCTAATCTCTGACAGGAATTATCGTGGCGTTTAGCGTCAGGGTTTTCTCTTTTTTTTTTTTGGTGTGCATTTTTGACGCCATAAAAGGAGGCGAAGTTCTGCTGAGAGTGTGGCGGCGAAATGACGTATATCATGTTCTCTAATGAGCTGGCAGGGAAGCTGAAACTGCTCATCTCAATCTAGGGGTGTAACGGTACGTGTATTTGTATTGAACCGTTTCGGTACGGGGGTCCGGTTCGGTTCAGAGGTGTATCGAACGAGTTTCCACACGAACATATTAAGGAGAGAGATTGAACCCTTCCAAATAAAAGTTATCGAAAAAAAAATTCTAACTGCTCCGGTTTTGATTTTATGACCCTTCCTTCTGTTTCTGTTTCTGTCAGTCCTCTACACAGCACCCAGCATTGTCCCGCCCACACAACCATCTGATTGGTTACACACAGAGCAGTAACAGCCAATCAGCAGTGCGTATTCAGAGCGCATGTAGTCAGTGCTTAGCGTTTAGCAGGTAATCATCAGGCAGCGGACTCTCCCCAAATGATAATAAACACCTCCCAGTCAACTACTAGTAACATCACTATGAGCCCGTTGACCTTCTAGAAATATAAAAGGCAGCTCAGCTCGCTCGCAGTCCTGGCTTGAGGTGAAGGCTAATTCGCTTTTAGCGTAGCGTTAGTGTGTGTTAAGGACAGCAAAGCCCTGTCTGTCTGTTATTTCACTTTAACTTTTTCTGTGTTGATTGAGCTGTGTTGAAGCAGCAAAAAAAGGGCATTATGTCAATTGTCTCTGATAGTTGATATAATAATGTACAAACCCTGTTTCCATATGAGTTGGGAAATTGTGTTAGATGTATGGTGTCAGACTAATTGTAAGTTCTGTTTTTCTAATTTAGTTCTGACGGCATTATTTTGGCATCGTTGTTAACGAGAAGAAGGCGTGGCTGAAATAAATGTCTGTGGGAGAAAAAGGAACAACTTGACCCTTGATTAAGACCTCGGAGGGAATAACAGTAACTAAACGGTAAAATTAGTTAAGTATAAGGTCAAATAAAGTAACTAAATGTGAAATAACTTAAAAGGTAAATAAAAAGGTGAAACAAAGTATGGAAGTAAAATATGTTAAATAGTAAGAAAGATAAAGGTAACATTTGTTAAATAGATGGTCAAATAAAGTAAATAAAAAGGTAAAAGAAGGAGTACAGAAGGTATATAAAGGTAAAATAGGTTAAATAGAAATCAAATCAAGTAAATAAAAGTAAAATAAGTTAAATACAAAGTAAAATAGAAAGGTAAACAAGGAGTATGGAAGGTTAAAAACAAAGTAGAAGGTAAAAAGTAAGTAAATAAAGCTAAAGTACGTTATTTTCCTTCTTGACTGCACTTAAATGTAGAGTATATGTAGAATATATTTATATTATTTATATATTGTATATTTAATATATTATATATATTATGTCTATCTGTGTTGGCCCTGCGATGAGGTGGCGACTTGTCCAGGGTGTACACCGCCTTCCGCCCGATTGTAGCTGAGATAGGCTCCAGCGCCCCCCGCGACCCCGAAGGGAATAAGCGGTAGAAAATGGATGGATGGGTAAATATAAACGGAATACAATGGTTTGCAAATTCTTTTCAACCCATATTCAATTGAATGCACTACAAAAACAAGATATTTGATGTTCAAACTCATAAACTTTATATATTTTTTTGCAAATAATAATTAACTTAGAATTTCATGGCTGCAACACGAGACAAAGTAGTTGGGAAAGGGCATGTTCACCACTGTGTTACACCACCTTTTCTTTTAACAACACTCAATAAACGATTGGGAACTGAGGAAACTAATTGTTGAAGCTTTGAAAGTGGAATTCTTTCCCATTCTTGTTTTATGTAGAGCTTCAGTTATTCAACAGTCCGGGGGTCTCCGCTGTCGTATTTTACGCTTCATAATGCGCCACACAATTTCGATGGGAGACAGGTCTGGACTGCAGGCGGGCCAGGAAAGTACCCGCACTCTTTTTTTACGAAGCCACGCTGTTGTAACACGTCCTGAATGTGGCTTGGCATTGTCTTGCTGAAATAAGCAGGGGCGTCCATGAAAAAGACAGTGCTTAAATGGCAGCATATGTTGTTCCAAAACCTGTATGTACCTTTCAGCATTAATGGTGCCTTCACAGATGTGTAAGTTACCCATGCCTTGGGCGCTAATGCACCCCCATACCATCACACATGCTGGCTTTTGAACTTTGCGTCGATAACAGTCTGGATGGTTCGCTTCCCCTTTGGTCCGGATGGCACGATGTCGAATATTTCCAAAAACAATTTGAAATGTGGACTCGTCAGACCACAGAACACTTTTCCACTTTGCATGAGTCCATCTTAGATGATCTCGGGCCCAGAGAAGCCGGCGGCGTTTCTGGATGTTGTTGATAAATGGCTTTGGCTTTGCATAGTAGAGCTTTAACTTGCACTTACAGATGTAGCGACCAACTGTATTTAGTGACAGTGGTTTTCTGAAGTGTTCCTGAGCTCATGTGGTGATATCCTTTAGAGATTGATGTCGGTTTTTGATACAGTGCCGTCTGAAGGATGGAAGGTCACGGTCATTCAATGTTGGTTTCCGGCCATGCCGCTTACGTGGAGTGATTTCTCCACATTCTCTGAACCTTTTGATGATATTATGGACCGTAGATGTTGAAATCCCTAAATTTCTTGCAATTGCACTTTGAGAAACGTTGTTCTTAAACTGTTTGACTATTTGCTCACGCAGTTGTGGACAAAGGGGTGTACCTCGCCCCATCCTTTCTTGTAAAAGACTGAGCATTTTTTGGGAAGCTGTTTTTATACCCAATCATGGATCCAACATAATAGTGTGAGAGTCCAGTCCATAGTGGATCCAACATAATAGTGTGAGAGTCCAGTCCATAGTGGATCCAACATAATAGTGTGAGAGTCCAGTCCATAGTGGATCTAACATAATAGTGAGAGTCCAGTCCATAGTGGGGCCAGCAGGAAACCATCCCGAGCGGAGACAGGTCAGCAGCGCAGAGATGTTCCCAACCGATGCACAGGCGAGCGGTCCACCCCCCCCTCCACAAGCGAGAGGGGAGCAGAGGAGAAAAGAAAAGAAACAGCAGATCAACTGGTCTAAAAGGGGGGTCTATTTAAAGGCTAGAGTATACAAATGAGTTTTAAGATGGGACTTAAATGCTTCTACTGAGGTAGCATCTCTAACTGTTACTGCTAGAACATTCCATAGTACTGGAGCCCCAATAGAAAACGCTCTATAGCCCGCAGACTTTTTTTGGGCTCTGGGAATCACTAATAAGCCGGAGTTCTTTGAAGGCAGATTTCTTATACAATCAGCAAGATAGGCTGGAGCTCGACCGTGTAGTATTTTATACGTAAGTAGTAAAACCTTAAAGTCACATTTTAAGTGCATATGTGGAAGAAAAGTTTTGTCATTTTATTTAATCTGAGCAACAACTTGAGGCAGTTTAATGTTGATTAACGTGGGCAGAATTATTATAGAGTTCCCAATGTTAAAAGGATAAAGCCATTGTTTGCAAATTTGGTAAATAAATAACCAAAACATGTACCGTATTTTTCGGAGTATAAATCGCACCGGAGTATAAGTCGCACCTGCCGAAAATGCATAATAAAGAGGAAAAAAAACATATATAAGTCGCACTGGAGTATAAGTCGCACCTGCCCAAAATGCATAATAAAGAAGGAAAAAAACATATATAAGTCGCACTGGAGTATAAGTCGCACCTGCCAAAAATGCATAATAAAGAAGGAAAAAAAACATACATAAGTCGCACTGGAGTATAAGTCGCACCTGCCAAAAATGCATAATAAAGAAGGAAAAAAACATATATAAGTCGCACTGGAGTATAAGTCGCACCTGCCAAAAATGCATAATAAAGAAGGAAAAAAACATATAAGTCGCACTGGAGTATAAGTTGCACCTGCCAAAAATGCATAATAAAGAAGGAAAAAAACATATATAAGTTGCACTGGAGTATAAGTCGCACCTGCAAAAAAATGCATAAGAAAAAGAAGGAAAAAAACATATAAGTCGCACTGGAGTATAAGTTGCACCTGCCAAAAATGCATAATAAAGAAGGAAAAAAACATATATAAGTTGCACTGGAGTATAAGTCGCACCTGCAAAAAAATGCATAAGAAAAAGAAGGAAAAAAACATATATATGTCGCACTGGAGTATAAGTCGCACCTGCCAAAAATGCATAATAAAGAAGGAAAAAAACATATATAAGTCGCACTGGAGTATAAGTCGCACCTGCCAAAAATGCATAATAAAGAAGGAAAAAAACATATATAAGTCGCACTGGAGTATAAGTGAAGTGAAGTGAAGTGAAGTGAAGTGAAGTGAATTATATTTATATAGCGCTTTTTCTCAAGTGACTCAAAGCGCTTTACATAGTGAAAAAAAAATGTATAAGTCGCACCTGCCAAAAATGCATAATAAAGAAGGAAAAAAACATATTTAAGTCGCACTGGAGTATAAGTCGCACATGCCAAAAATGCATAATAAAGAAGGACAAAAACATATATAAGTCGCACTGGAGTATAAGTCGCACCTGCCAAAAATGCATAATAAGGAAGGAAAAAAAACATACATAAGTCGCAGCACTGGAGTATAAGTCGCACCTGCCAAAAATGCATAATAAAGAAGGAAAAAAAACTTACATAAGTCGCACTGGAGTATAAGTCGCACCTGCCAAAAATGCATAATAAAGAAGGAAAAAAACATATATAAGTCGCACTGGAGTATAAGTCGCACCTGCCAAAAATGCATAATAAAGAAGGAAAAAAACATATATAAGTCGCACTGGAGTATAAGTGAAGTGAAGTGAAGTGAAGTGAAGTGAAGTGAATTATATTTATATAGCGCTTTTTCTCAAGTGACTCAAAGCGCTTTACATAGTGAAAAAAAAATGTATAAGTCGCACCTGCCAAAAATGCATAATAAAGAAGGAAAAAAACATATTTAAGTCGCACTGGAGTATAAGTCGCACCTGCCAAAAATGCATAATAAAGAAGGACAAAAACATATATAAGTCGCACTGGAGTATAAGTCGCACCTGCCAAAAATGCATAATAAGGAAGGAAAAAAAACATACATAAGTCGCACTGGAGTATAAGTCGCACCTGCCAAAAATGCATAATAAAGAAGGAAAAAAAACATACATAAGTCGCACTGGAGTATAAGTCGCACCTGCCAAAAATGCATAATAAAGAAGGAAAAAAACATATATAAGTCGCACTGGAGTATAAGTGAAGTGAAGTGAAGTGAAGTGAAGTGAAGTAAATTATATTTATATAGCGCTTTTTCTCAAGTGACTCAAAGCGCTTTACATAGTGAAAAAAAAAAGTATAAGTCGCACCTGCCAAAAATGCATAGTAAAGAAGGAAAAAAACATATATAAGTCGCACTGGAGTATAAGTGAAGTGAAGTGAAGTGAAGTGAAGTGAAGTGAAGTAAATTATATTTATATAGCGCTTTTTCTCAAGTGACTCAAAGCGCTTTACATAGTGAAAAAAAAAAGTATAAGTCGCACCTGCCAAAAATGCATAATAAAGAAGGAAAAAAACATATATAAGTCGCACTGGAGTATAAGTCGCACCTGCCAAAAATGCATAATAAAGAAGAAAAAAAACATGTATAAGTCGCACTGGAGTATAAGTCGCACCTGCCAAAAATGCATAATAAAGAAGGAAAAAACATATATAAGTCGCACTGGAGTATAAGTCGCACCTGCCAAAAATGCATAATAAAGAAGGAAAAAACATATATAAGTCGCACTGGAGTATAAGTTGCACCTGCCAAAAATGCATAATAAAGAAGGAAAAAAACATATATAAGTCGCACTGGAGTATAAGTCGCACCTGCCAAAAATGCATAATAAAGAAGGAAAAAAACATATATAAGTCGCACTGGAGTATAAGTCGCACCTGCCAAAAATGCATAATAAAGAAGGAAAAAAACATATATAAGTCGCACTGGAGTATAAGTGAAGTGAAGTGAAGTGAAGTGAAGTGAATTATATTTATATAGCGCTTTTTCTCAAGTGACTCAAAGCGCTTTACATAGTGAAAAAAAAATTTATAAGTCGCACCTGCCAAAAATGCATAATAAAGAAGGAAAAAAACATATTTAAGTCGCACTGGAGTATAAGTCGCACCTGCCAAAAATGCATAATAAAGAAGGACAAAAACATACAGGTAAAAGCCAGTAAATTAGAATATTTTGAAAAACTTGATTTATTTCAGTAATTGCATTCAAAAGGTGTAACTTGTACATTATATTTATTCATTGCACACAGACTGATGCATTCAAATGTTTATTTCATTTAATTTTGACGATTTGAAGTGGCAACAAATAAAAATCCAAAATTCCGTGTGTCACAAAATTAGAATATTGTGTAAGGCTAATACAAAAAAGGGATTTTTAGAAATGTTGTCAACTGAAAAGTATGAAAATGAAAAATATGAGCATGTACAATACTCAATACTTGGTTGGAGCTCCTTTTGCCTCAATTACTGCGTTAATGCGGCGTGGCATGGAGTCGATGAGTTTCTGGCACTGCTCAGGTGTTATGAGAGTCCAGGTTGCTCTGATAGTGGCCTTCAACTCTTCTGCGTTTTTGGGTCTGGCATTCTGCATCTTCATTTTCACAATACCCCACAGATTTTCTATGGGGCTTTGGTCAGGGGAGTTGGCGGGCCAATTTAGAACAGAAATACCATGGTTCGTAAACCAGGCACGGGTAGATTTTGCGCTGTGTGCAGGCGCCAAGTCCTGTTGGAACTTGAAATCTCCATCTCCATAGAGCAGGTCAGCAGCAGGAAGCATGAAGTGCTCTAAAACTTGCTGGTAGACGGCTGCGTTGACCCTGGATCTCAGGAAACAGAGTGGACCGACACCAGCTGGACTGCTGCTGAGTGGTCCAAAGTCATGTTTTCTGACGAAAGCAAATTTTGCATTTCCTTTGGAAATCGAGGTCCCAGAGTCTGGAGGAAGACAGGAGAGGCACAGGATCCACGTTGCCTGAAGTCTAGTGTAAAGTTTCCACCATCAGTGATGGTTTGGGGTGCCATGTCATCTGCTGGTGTCGGTCCACTCTGTTTCCTGAGATCCAGGGTCAACGCAGCCGTCTACCAGCAAGTTTTAGAGCACTTCATGCTTCCTGCTGCTGACCTGCTCTATGGAGATGGAGATTTCAAGTTCCAACAGGACTTGGCGCCTGCACACAGCGCAAAATCTACCCGTGCCTGGTTTACGGACCATGGTATTTCTGTTCTAAATTGGCCCGCCAACTCCCCTGACCTTAGCCCCATAGAAAATCTGTGGGGTATTGTGAAAAGGAAGATGCAGAATGCCAGACCCAAAAACGCAGAAGAGTTGAAGGCCACTATCAGAGCAACCTGGGCTCTCATAACACCTGAGCAGTGCCAGAAACTCATCGACTCCATGCCACGCCGCATTAACGCAGTAATTGAGGCAAAAGGAGCTCCAACCAAGTATTGAGTATTGCACATGCTCATACTTTTCATTTTCATACTTTTCAGTTGGCCAACATTTCTAAAAATCCCTTTTTTGTATTAGCCTTAAGTAATATTCTAATTTTGTGACACACGGAATTTTGGATTTTCATTTGTTGCCACTTCAAATCATCAAAATTAAATGAAATAAACATTTGAATGCATCAGTCTGTGTGCAATGAATAAATATAATGTACAAGTTACACCTTTTGAATGCAATTACTGAAATAAATCAAGTTTTTCAAAATATTCTAATTTACTGGCTTTTACCGGTATATAAGTCGCACTGGAGTATAAGTCGCACCTGCCAAAAATGCATAATAAAGAAGGAAAAAAAACATATATAAGTCGCACTGGAGCCCGGCCAAACTATGAAAAAAACTGCGACTTATAGTCAGAAAAATACGGTGTATTTTGTTATTTTCTTACTGTACCGAAAATGAACTAAACCGAGGTACGTACCGAACCGAAATTTTTGTGTACCGTTACACCCCTATCTCAATCTCATTTCTTCTCCGGCTCGGCTCCGGGTTGAGTCCAACAAAACCTCTCACCATCCATCCCGCCGCATGAAGAAGCAATAACTCCCAGCGCCCGCCTTCCTTCCCTCCCAGGACATTCCATGGCTGGGAGGAAAGGCGGCAAACACGCGAGACCCGACTTCATGGTGTTGGTGTTGCGGCCTGGCTCCGGGGGGGGATTTGGCCCACATCAAATATCCTTCTCTGCGTGTAATGTGATGAACAAGCTGTCACCACCTGCCCAACGCACGGCTCGCCCGGCGGTAGAAATGATACACTTTTGCCCCCCTCGGGACGTTTGAGAAGATGTTTACACGTCGCATCTTTGCACAAATTCATTACGGTGCTGAACGGCCCTGCTCAGAAAGTTGCAACCAGCCTATTTAGCATAGAAATACATATTTACTATATTCAATCTAGGAGCTTATTCACACCACTACATGAAAAATATTCTCAGTATTAGGGGTGTCTTGATACCATTTTGGTACTGGTACCAAAATGTATTTAGATACTTTTCTAAATAAAGGGTGTCATGACTTGGTCCGGGGTGTGTGCTTTTCCAGGATGCAACGGAAAGTTGGCACGGGCGAGACGGGAATTAAGGTACATGATTTATTATAATCAAAAAAAGGAATAAATGAAAGCGCGCACAGTGGCGGAGAATAAACTATGAAACCAAAAGACTATAGCAAAAAAGTACAAACAAAAAACACGCACAATGGCGGAGGACAAACTATGAAACCAAAAAGACTATAAATATGGAACAAAAACTTACTTGGCTTGGACAAAAGTAGTTGCTTGAGGAATTGACATGAAAAGAAGTATCGGGCATGAACAGAGCATAAATGTGTTGAGGTCGTCAGGACGAACAACAGAAAATGAATGAACTTAAATACTATGGACATGATTAGTGAAAGCAGGTGCGTGACTCAAAACGTGAAACAGGTGCGTGACGTGGCAGGTGAAAACTAATGGTTGCTATGGTGACCAGACAAGGGAGTGAAAAGACAGAAACTAAACAAAACATGACTTAAAACAAAACATGATAATACAGACATGACAAAGGGGACCACAAAAAAATTTCATTATTGTCTTTATTGGAACAACAAGTCTTAGTGTACATAAAGCATATGTTTATTATTGTAATTAAGTCCTTAAATAAAATAGGGACTTGTCTTTTAGTAGTAAGTAAACAAACAAAGACTCCTAATGCAGTAACATATTGTGTCATTTATACACCTATTATTTTCTACACATTATGAGGGACAAACTGTAGAAAATGGATTATTAATATACTTGTTAATTTACTGTTAATATCTGCTTGTTTTCTGTTTTAACATGTTCTATCTACACTCCTGCTAAAATGTAATAATCACTTATTCTTCTCTTCTTTGATACTTGACATTAGTTTTGGATGATACCACACATTTAGGTATGGATCCGATACCAAGTAGCTACAGGATCATACAATAAAATATAATACCTAATAAACCAATAATTATATGGTTAAAAAATACTGATGTAGAGGGTAGGTGTCCTGCTGTTTTCTGTTTTAACATGTTCTATCTACACTTCTGCTAAAATGTAATAATCACTTATTCTTCTCTTCTTTGATACTTGACATTGGTTTTGGATGATACCACACATTTAGGTATGGATCCGATACCAAGTAGTTACAGGATCATACAATAAAATATAATAACTAATAAACCAATAATTATATGGTTAAAAAATACTGATGTAGAGGGTAGGTGTCCTGCTGTTTTCTGTTTGAACATGTTCTATCTACACTCCTGCTAAAATGTAATAATCACTTATTCTTCTCTTCTTTGATACTTGACATTAGTTTTGGATGATACCACACATTTAGGTATGGATCCGATACCAAGTAGCTACAGGATCATACAATAAAATATAATACCTAATAAACCAATAATTATATGGTAAAAAAAATACTGATGTAGAGGGTAGGTGTCGTGCTGTTTTCTGTTTTAACATGTTCTATCTACACTTCTGTTAAAATGTAATAATCACTTATTATTCTCTTCTTTGATACTTGATATTAGTTTTGGATGATACCACACATTTAGGTATGGATCCGATACCAAGTAGCTACAGGATCATACAATAAAATATAATACCTAATAAACCAATAATTATATGGTTAAAAAATACTGATGTAGAGGGTAGGTGTCCTGCTGTTTTCTGTTTTAACATGTTCTATCTACACTTCTGTTAAAATGTAATAATCACTTATTATTCTCTTCTTTGATACTTGATATTAGTTTTGGATGATACCACACATTTAGGTATGGATCCGATACCAAGTAGCTACAGGATCATACAATAAAATATAATACCTAATAAACCAATAATTATATGGTTAAAAAATACTGATGTAGAGGGTAGGTGTCCTGCTGTTTTCTGTTTTAACATGTTCTATCTACACTTCTGCTAAAATGTAATAATCACTTATTCTTCTCTTCTTTGATACTTGACATTAGTTTTGGATGATACCACATATTTAGGTATCGATCTGATACCAAGTAGTTACAGGATCCAACATTGGTCATATTCAGAGTCCTCATGTGTCCAGGGACGTATTTACTGACTTTATAAACATAATATGATTTTTTTTTTTTTTAAGAAAAAATAATTCCCGGTTTTCCAAAGCCCTCATTTACCTTTTCCTGGAAAGTTTTAACAGTCCACATTTTTCCACCGTTTTTGATCACTCCGCATTCAAAACATTTTTCTTAATTGGGACCAAAAAAAGGTTTTTTTGTTTTTTTTTCGTATAAATTCCCCATTTTCCCAAAATGCCAGGAATTCCAAAATACCAATTAAAATTTAAACTGTTACTATGTCAACATTTTTCAACCGTTTCTAAAAATTCCAACATCAACCTATTCATAATATCTACGACATTTTTTGTATTATGTACTTTTTCAAAATGTTCCATTTTTCACAAAATTCCCAAGTTTCTAGGAAATTCCCTTTCAAATGAAAATGCATATAGTGCAATGCTCAAAATTCTCAAAATTGTTTTCACGATTCAGACCTTTCAACCATCAACCCACACTGCTCTTCACATATGTCCAACGCAAAACATGTTGTCCCTTTCCTAAAATTCCCGTTTTTTTTCCCGTATTTCTGGTCATTTGAATGGAAATATACAATCGACTGCATATCTCACATTTCTTATCCGATTTGAATCATTCCAACATCCACTCATCCTGGACATTCAGACCATCTTCTTTCCCTGATTACCCGGAATTACCAGGAATTTCCCCGCATTAAAAATGAATGGGCAATATACAAACCTCATCATATCCCACATTTCTCAACCGATTTGAACCGTTCCAACATCCACACACTCCACTCACCCTGGACATTCAAGCATTTCAGTTCCGCTGGCGCGTATCGGTGGTTCAGCGGCTTGCCCACATAGGGCATTCACACGCAATTCCTACCGGAATTGCAAATTCTAGTTCAACAGTGAAATGTAAAAGGTTGTTAGAATAATTATGTATAAGCTATCAAACAACTCTTATGCTTAAAGGCCGTTGCTATAGTTATTATCAATTGTGCTGTAGTTGTACTTTTCTATTTGTGCAAAGACACAACTACTAATCTTGCTTTGCGAGTTGTCTCGTATCAGCAGTTTGTTTCCAGACCCTGCCTGCTGACAGCCAAGAATGGACATCGAGTACCTCAACGCAGACAAAACAGAGACAGGGCAAAATCACGAGTGTCAGCACATTTCCATTCTGAATAATCATGTATTGTGTCTACTGGGGCTGCTTGCATTACCCTTCCCTTCAGAAGCAGCCTCAGTGATGTTAACTAGGGACCTCCCGAATAAATAGAGGAGCACGTGGGACTGTACCTTAGAGCGTAGGGTGAAGCTGTAGCTGAGTGTAATACATCTCCTCAGGAGCCAAATTGAACTCTGTCTCTGCATGATTCCTTCTTCTTGTCTTGTGTAATAGATAGTTTGGTGTTTGAACCTGACAAGATAAGATGCTTTTGTGGAAAATAAGATTTTATATCCTGGTAGAGAATGGTGTAAACAAGACAATAATTTCTTAGTGTCCGTTCTTACAACAACAATGTTGCTACATCTTAGTTATTATACAGGTAACGGAACGTAAATGAAGAATTGTTGACGGCTTTTGAATGCATTTTTTAAGTGATTTAGAGGCAGAATGGATTGTTCACATTAGCTGCATTGCTAGCCACCAAGAAAAAGATGATTATTACAAATTAGAATGCAAAAAACATAAAAACTTGTGACTTCTTGCCTCTCATAATGATTGTGAATGATAGGCAAAATTCCAAAAAAGAGGGCAGTTCCCCTTTAAAGATTGTTGATGATAGCAGTATATATATATATACCAGTGACGTGCAGTCACTAGAGGCAGGTGAGGCGGGTCTCACCTGCCATCATGGAAAGAAAAAAAATGTAAAAAGAAAAAAAAAAAATTAAATTGTTATATGTATCCAGTGATTATACTATAAAGTTATTTTCCATTTAACTTCACCAGTTTTAGATTATTTTTATTCAAAATCGCTGAATTTTCACATTTGCCGTTCAAATACTGAGAAGAGACGGTGCGGTGATCAGCAGCCAGTTGAGGCACGTCACTCAGTGCCTCAACATGGATTGCGCAATGACTCGGCTAACTGCTGGCCTGCTGTGCAGTGAGACTGTATTGCTATATGAACTATATTATACATTTCCATAGTTTAGTTAGCTGAGGTATATAATGTACAGTGTATTTTGTCAACAACTGTATGTGTGTAACGTATTTCTTGTGCTGAGCAATCATAAAACTGCTGCGAAGACGCAATGTGTGAGGCTCGCCTCCTGCACCCCCGCCGTAGAATTGTTATATCAACTAAAGCCCACACTTAAACTTTCCACGTGCAAGATTGAATCTATTTAAAAAAAGTATTTCATAAGAAGCCAAAAAGTGCAAAAACAATAATGTTCGTGTTGGAGGAGTTGTGAATGACTGCAGGGCCACAACATTAGGTACACCTGCAAACTGCAGGTGTACCTAATTCACAACTCCTCCAACACGAACATTATTGTTTTTGCACTTTTTGGCTTCTTATTAAATAACTTTTGTAACCTATTTTCATGGGCTTTCCTTTTTGTGATGTTAAGTTCCTGTTATGCGCTGTTATACAGTATATGCCTTGAGCTCTTATTTTGAAGGTGCTAAGAGCAGAAGTGATGTCACGTTGCGGGGGTTTTTGAAAGAAGGTAAATAAAGTGGTCCTCGTGTAAACTGGAGCCTCCGTGTTTGTTATTTTGTAGTTTCATACAGTATAGGCGACATTTATAAACCCTCGGTTACACTTTTTTAAATAGATTCAATCTTGCACGTGGAAAGTTTAAGTGAGGGCTTTAGTTGCGGCGCATGGACTTAATTTCTAAGTAAAGGTAAGACCATAATAACCTTTTTTTTATTAAATGTGCTTTTTTGTGTGCTACAGTTTGTATGTGTAAAGTTAAAGTTAAGTTAAAGTAGCAATGATTGTCACACACACACTAGGTGTAATGAAATTTGTCCTCTGCATTTGACCCATCCCCTTGTTCACCCCCTGGGAGGTGAGGGGAGCAGTGGGCAGCAGCGGCGCCGCGCCTGGTAATCATTTTTGGTGATTTAACCCCCAATTCCAACCCTTGATGCTGAGTGCCAAGCAGGGAAGAATGCTGGTATGAGCTTTTAAACATAACCCGTTAACTGCTGCCAATCAAATGGTGAATAAGATACTCTTTAGGGTTCATATGTTTGTAAATCTGACTGTGATGAAGTCAGTGCCTCACCAGCCATCAACCTCACCGCACGTCATTGATGTATACATATATATATATATATGTTTTTTCAACAACCCAAATAAGCCAAATAATGAATCACTTGATGAATGAACAAAGATCTTGCAAAATGTATCGACCGGCTGTGATTATGGAATAAATGACTGAAAAAGGTTCGGACGCCCATCAAAGTGGAGCAACCAGACCTGAATGGGACCAGTTTCAAATCAGATCATGTGACACCGTACTGGATCGGCCTGAATTAGACCAGATCACCAAAACCTCACCGTTCTCTTTGACCTTTCTCCAGACGGTCTGGTGAGCGAAGGCGAGTTCCTGGACATCACCGACATCAAGAGGCAGCAGGCTGAGGACTACGAGTGCATCACCCACAACGGCGTCGCTCCGCCCGACCAGCACAAGGTCAAGGTCACGGTCAACTGTGAGTACATTCCAGTCAGCGCCGCATCCAAGTCACGTGACCATAACCTCGCCCTCCTTGTCGCCCGCAGACCCCCCCATGATCACAGACGTGAAGGACATGCCGGCCCATTTCGGAAAGATGGCCATCTTGCGCTGCGAGGCCATGGCGGTCCCGCCGGCCTCCTTCGAGTGGTACCGGGATGACCACAGGTGAGGTGCATTAATGTGTGTGTGGGGGGGATGCTAAAATGTCTTCATGTTTTTTAGTGCCACTTAAAATGTTTTGGACTAGCTGCAGGCTTCAAGCGATTGAGGCCTGCTTCATTCCAACGCAGTCGTCCAAACTATGAAATGAAAGCACGGGTTACCTGTTCAAAGTCGTTAAAAGAAAATCACAAAGAAATGTGTGAGGATGACCCCCCTACAGGGGTTTGCTTTGAAAACTTTCAGCCCCACCTAAAACAAAATTCACCAGCCGCCCCTGATTATGATGCATTCTCATTTTAGGCAAAGTATAAGACAATACTTTCTTAACAGTATCATTGTAACCAGGAATAAGTCTTCAAGTAACAATATTCAAACGCTAACATTGTTGGGTAAGACAGAATTTGCTTTTATTCTGAATCCAGTGAAACAGATTGGTGGTTTTACCTGATATAAAGACTTTCAGGTGTTTATATATGTTTATGTTGAAGTATTTGACAGACGCTTTTATCCAAAGCGACATACATTAAAAAAATACATATAAAACAATCACTTCATCATGATCATTTAAGAGAAGAATGTAATAGAAAATATCAATACAAAGTGTCAAGACAGAATAAACTCTCAACAGAGATACAGTCTATAAGATATATAGATACTGTGGAAGGATGCAGATATGTTTAAGAGTTCTTTCTTTTTACATAACCATGTTTAGAGTATCTAGTACTTTTCCTTTTTGTATTCTACCAGTCTCTCTTTGTCTTCAGATTGTCTGTTTAGTGTCTTAAACCATCAGGAATGTGAAATACAACACCCACTGGTTTCTTATCAGTGGTGCGTATTATCACTAATACGTGTTAATATTTATAATAACAATATCACTAATACTTGTTAAAATTTATAATAATATGACTAATACTTGTTAATATTTTTAATAATATCACTAATACGTGTTAATATTTATTATAATATCACTAATATGTGTTAATATTTATAATAACAATATCACTAATACTTGTTCATATTTATAAAAATATCACTAATACTTGGTTCATATTTATAATACTATCAGGGGAGATGGGGATTTTCTTTTGTGTGAGAAAAAGTTGTTTTTCCCATGGAATGCCAGATCAACTAGAGCAGCCGATATGAATGTATTGATTAAGCTGATCTCCTAAAGCTTTGGTATATGCTTCAAAATATTCCAATTCTGTCTTGATGGTCCTTCTTACTCAGCATATATGTCATCGAAAGAATTTGGGATTGACCAGTAACTTAGATTCCCTGGGAGGAAGAACTGGTCCGACGCAAAAATATCTAATGTATTCATACATTGTTTATGTAGGATATACGAATGTATATATAACCTAATCATATTGTTTATTCAATTTAAAAATAGCTGACCGTTTTTTTTCCCCCCTTCTCTGGGATTATATTCCCAGTTTTGGTCTCGGACATCTGGTCACTTATAGCATATAAGAATATTCTATTACTGTTAAGCAAACTACGAATAATAAAATGTGTCCTTTATCATAGCTACACGTATGACACAAAAGGTGGTGAAAATCAGTGGTATTCAGTGAGGTAAGATGAATTCAATGTTCATTGCTCCTGCCAAATGAATTGCACTGAGTGGAGCGAATCACCACTCCAAGATGGCGGCCCCGCGTCTCGTCAGCGCCAGTAGGCAGTAGCGCTCCATGCCGCGTACCCTTAGAACATGTCTTTGCTTCAAGCTGTGTGCTGGATTCTCAAATGCGCTCGTTTACACGCCAATTCTGACAAAGCTTCTTCTAAATGTGGCCAAAACAAACAGGTAGCACAACATTTTCTGTCCATTTGTTCTGATAGCGTAAATCCGAGCTTCAGGTGAAAAGTACTGAGGAAAATGAAGTTGATTTCCTCTCTCCGTGGCCGCTCATACACGTGTTGTTGTTTATTTCAGACGGTCCCCGAGAGCTCAGTGATTTAGCATCTGGCTGAGGGAGTCGCCAAAGTACTTTGACCGAGCTCCTGCCAGGCAAACACTTGATAATGGGATAAGATTGGCCCCAGATGGAAAAGAGAGGTTATTTATGGTCTACTTAGGCCTTAAAAACAAAAGCATTTTAGTGTGCGTGCATTTTAAATCAAATGCTTGAATTTTGTATGCTTTGATTTTGCATGTCATTGATTGATTGATTGATTGATTGATTGATTGAGACTTTTATTAGTAGATTGCACAGTGAAGTACATATTCCGTACAATTGACCAATAAATGGCAGAGGTGTGGACTCGAGTCACATGACTTGGACTCGAGTCAGACTCGAGTCATGAATTTGATGACTTTAGACTCGACTTGACAAAATGTAAAAAGACTTGCAACTCAACTTAGACTTTAACATCAATGACTTGTGACTTCACTTGGACTTGAGCCTTTTGAATTGACATGACTTGACATGACTTGCTACTTTCCCCAAAGCCCAAAGATGAAAAAGTTATTCGGGAGCGCTCCGTATTTTTCATTGTGTACTTGTCTATCAGCGTTGCGTGTGTCAGCTGGTGTGGTCTCAGTACAACAGCCAATCAAATTAGATCTACTTTGTTTTCATCACACAGCATTCATCCAATCAAATTGCAGGACAACCAACGAAGAAGACATGTCCAAACCACACGCCAGTGAACAAAAAATGATACCTAAAATAATTTTGTTTGGGTATAAAAATTACGAGGTGGTCAACACAAAACGGTTTGCAGTATGCAACACATGCGGTTCGAAAATTACTGATGGAGAGGCAACAACTTCCAACTTCGTCCGGCATTTGAAGTTGCACAAAGAACGGTAAGTTTTGAATGTAAGATAACGTTTATTGGCTAAGTAACGTGACTTTTATTTGCTGTGTAGTTAAATCAGTGAGGCTGTAAACTCACTGCTAACGTTATAACGTTATTGCAAACTCGGGAATCTGTTGCCGTTCACTACCTTATTCATACTTTTTGTTCAGTGATTTTTTTTAAGCAGGGTTACGTTAGTCAATATATCACACGTAACGTTAAACGGCGGTCAGCAGCACCGCGTATTTTAGCCACCTAAAAAAAGACAAAAATAGTAAAATAAAGGTCAGTTAAAATGTATACTATATTATGAATATGTGTACCGTTTTAGCTAGCTTTCTGACATACTGTTGGTTGTTTACCTCAGTGGTCCCCAACCACCGGGCCGCGGCCCGGTACTGGTCCGTGGATCGATTGGTATCGGGCCGCACAAGAAATAATTATTTTTTTTATTTTTATTTTTAAATTAAATCAACATAAAAACACAAGATACACTTACAAGTAGTGCACAAACTCTCTCCCCCCTTTTGTTCTGGGCATTGAACATGAAGACTCTTTCTTCACTGTTCCGAGTGGCCATGAGAGTCTTGGCAGTGCCTGCCTCCAGTGCTCCAGTGGAGCGAGTTTTCAGCCATGGTGGCATCATACTACGCCCCCATCGTGCACAAATGACTGACAGACTCTTGGCTAATTTGGTCTTTTGCAAATGCAATGCAGCATAGGGCCCTGACATATAAAAAGTACAACTTTTTTGTTATGTTCACGTATATGTCATGTTTTTTCAATGTTAACACTTTTGTACAAATAAGTACATTTGCACTTTATTTTTCAATGTGTTTGTTCTGTAAAGGAATGAGTTAATGTTTAAAATGACTGGTTAATAGTGCTATTATAAAGTGCAATGTCAGCACAATTTTCTTTCCTGCAATTTAAAATGCACTTGTTTTAATAAATAAATACAGCGTTTGAAAAGCCTACACAATCTGTGTTAATATATTAGTCTGTGGTTAAAAGGACTTGAAAGGACTCGAAACTCAAAATGCAGGACTTAGGACTTGACTTGAGACTTTCCAGTCTTGACTTTGGACTTGACTCGGGGCTTGCCTGTCTTGACTCGGGACTTGACTCGGACTTGAGGGCAAAGACTTGAGACTTACTTGTGACTTGCAAAACAATGACTTGGTCCCACCTCTGATAAATGGTAACACCCCAATAAGTTTCTCAACTTGTTTAAGTCAGGATCCACGTTAATCAATTCATGGTACAAGGGTTGGATAGCTTTCCCTGACCGGGAATCGAACCCGGGCCACGGCGGTGAAAGCGCCGAATCCTAGCCACTAGACCACCAGGGAGCTATGTTGTGTATTTTCATGTCATGAGTCTGTCACCTCATGTCATGCCTTGTATTGACTTTATTGGTGTTTTCTTAGCTCCGGTTCAGCGCTCTTATTTTGGTGGTTTTTCTTGTTGGAGTGTTCCTGCAAGCAGCTTCACTCTTGAGAGCAACATGGGGCATCCTACAGAGCATTAATAAAATGGTGCTAAGAAGGATTATCCTCAGTACGTCAGATGGAAATGTAAAAAATGACAATATGATGAAAGCTTCAATAAGTCAGTTGAGGACTTGAATGAAAATCCCACTCGATGTTCCTTGAAGGTGTGACAAAAGGAGGAAATAATCAATATTGTGGGGAAAAATGGAAATCCAAGACCTCAACGGATTGTGACGGAGTTAATATGGAAAGGATAAAAAAAAGTATATATTTATAATAACAATATCACTAATACTTGTTAAAATGTATAATATTTTGACTAATACTTGTTAATAGTTTTTAATAATATCACTAATACGTGTTAATATTGATTATAATATTACTAATACGTGTTAATATTTATAATAACAATATCACTAATACTTGTTAAAATGTATAATAATATGACTAATACTTGTTAATATTTTTAATAATATCACTAATACGTGTTAATATTTATAATAACAATATCACTAATCCTTGTTAAAATGTATAATAATATGACTAATACTTGTTAATATTTTTAATAATATCACTAATACGTGTTAATATTTATTATAATATCACTAATATGTGTTAATATTTATAATAACAATATCACTCATACTTGTTCATATTTATAATAATATCACTAATACTTGGTTCATATTTATAATACTATCACTAATACTTGTTAATATTTATAATAATATCACTAATACGTGTTAATATTTATTATAATATCACTAATACTTGTTCATATTTATAATAACAATATCACTAATACTTGTTAATATTTATAATAATATCACTAATACTTGTTAATATTTATAATAATATCACTAATACGTGTTAATATTTATTACAATATCACTAATACTTGTTAATATTTATAATAACAATATCACTAATACTTGTTAATATTTTTAATAATATCACTAATACGTGTTAATATTTATTATAATATCACTAATACTTGTTAATATTTATAATAACAATATCACTAATACTTGTTAATATTTATAATAATATCACTAATACTTGTTCATATTTATAATAATATCACTAATACTTGTTAATGTTTATAATAATATCACTAATACTTGTTAATATTTATAATAACAATATCACTAATACTTGTTAATATTTATAATAATATCACTAATACTTTTTAATATTTATAATAATATCACTAATACTTGTTAATATTTATAATAATATCACTAATACTTTTTAATATTTATAATAATATCACTAATACTTGTTAATATTTATAATAATATCACTAATATGTGTTAATATTTATTACAATATCACTAATACTTGTTAATATTTATAATAACAATATCACTAATACTTGTTAATATTTTTAATAATATCACTAATACTTTTTAATATTTATAATAATATCACTAATACTTGTTAATATTTATAATAATATCACTAATACTTGTTAATATTTATAATAATATCACTAATACGTGTTAATATTTATTACAATATCACTAATACTTGTTAATATTTATAATAACAATATCACTAATACTTGTTAATATTTATAATAATATCACTAATACGTGTTAATATTTATAATAATATCACTAATGCGTGTTAATATTTATTACAATATCACTAATACTTGTTAATATTTATAATAATATCACTAATACGTGTTAATATTTATTACAATATCACTAATACTTGTTAATATTTATAATAACAATATCACTAATACTTGTTAATATTTTTAATAATATCACTAATACGTGTTAATATTTATTATAATATCACTAATACTTGTTAATATTTATAATAACAATATCACTAATACGTGTTAATATTTATAATAATATCACTAATACTTTTTAATATTTATAATAATATCACTAATACTTGTTAATATTTATAATAATATCACTAATACTTGTTAATATTTATAATAATATCACTAATACGTGTTAATATTTATTACAATATCACTAATACTTGTTAATATTTATAATAACAATATCACTAATACTTGTTAATATTTTTAATAATATCACTAATACGTGTTAATATTTATTATAATATCACTAATACTTGTTAATATTTATAATAACAATATCACTAATACTTGTTAATATTTATAATAATATCACTAATACTTGTTAATATTTATAATAATATCACTAATACTTTTTAATATTTATAATAATATCACTAATACTTGTTAATATTTATATTAACAATATCACTAATACTTGTTAATATTTATAATAACAATATCACTAATACTTGTTAATATTTATAATAACAATATCACTAATACTTGTTAATATTCAAGTCAGGAAATGTAAATGGAGTATTGTTGGTGGTTTTTGAATGTTTTTATTGGGTTTTCTGGGCAGAATAAAGGACCTCCCATTGGCTTTGCTGTCAGCAGACTTTTATTGAGGTTTCTTTACGAGGTAGAATTAATTAAAAAATATACACCCGTCTTGTCTTTATAATTATTGTAAACGATAGGCCAAATATATATAATTTATAATAATATATATAATTTATAATTATTGTAAACGATAGCCCAAATTCCCCCAACAGTCCTCTTCAAGTTGAAGTAGCACTCGACTCATAATTGAGTGACAGCTTTGTGGTGCGCCAACAGTTTTTGTGACGTGATGTTGGCGTCTTCCCTTTCCGCCCCCGCAGGCCCGTGGAGCGCGACAGCAACCTGAAGATCAAGAACGAAAAGACGCGCTCGCTGCTGGTGTTCAGCAACGTGACGGAGAAGCACTTTGGCAACTACACCTGCTTCGCCACCAACCGCCTGGGGGCCTCCAACGCCAGCATGTTGCTCTACCGTAAGTCTCCCGCCCCCTTTTTTGGCTCGTTAGCGCTCGTTAGTTGTCATGGCTCCCCTCGCCCAGTTCCCATTACCCGCCCCCCAGTGAGCGTTTCCCTGCCCCTCCGTTTCCCCCGTCACCCTCCCCCAGCTCCTCGCCGCGTTTGGCGTGGCCATCTTAAACGACCCGTCTCTTTCTTTTCCGCCTTTCATTCCTCGGCCCATTATCCCGGCTGGCCGCCCTTCATTGACTCACTCCCCCGTCAGACCCATACGTCTTCCTGCTCCCCTTCTCCCATTTCTGTCAGCCTATCTCTCCATCGCCCTAATCTGCTGCCGCCGTTGTCGCCAGCGCCGCAAACCTCTTCCATTCTCAGGCACGGCGACGCAAAACCGCCTTCGTGGCATTTGGAACCCCCCGTTTGTTGTCGCTCCCTTGTCATGACCCCCCCCTCCCCGTTTGTTGTCGCTCCCTTGCCATAACCCCCCGTTTGTTGTCGCTCCCTTGTCATGGCCCCACGTTTGTTGTCGCTCCTTTGTCATGACCCCCCGTTTGTTGTCGCTCCCTTGTCATGACCCCCCGTTTGTTGTCGCTCCCTTGTCATGACCCCCTGTTTGTTGTCGCTCCCTTGTCATGACCCCCCGTTTGTTGTCGCTCCCTTGTCATGACCCCCCCCTCCCCCCGTTTGTTGTCGCTCCCTTGCCATGACCCCCCGTTTGTTGTCGCTCCCTTGTCATGGCCCCACGTTTGTTGTCGCTCCCTTGTCATGACCCCCCGTTTGTTGTCGCTCCCTTGTCATGACCACCCCGTTTGTTGTCGCTCCCTTGTCATGACCCCCCCCCCCCCCCGTTTGTTATAGCTCCCTTGTCATGACCCCCCGTTTGTTGTCGCTCCCTTGCCATGACCCCCCGTTTGTTGTCGCTCCCTTGCCACGACCCCCTGTTTGTTGTCGCTCCCTTGTCATGACCCCCCGTTTGTTGTCGCTCCCTTGTCATGACCCCCCCGTTTGTTGTCGCTCCCTTGTCATGACCCCCCGTTTGTTGTCGCTCCCTTGTCATGACCCCTCGTTTGTTGTCGCTCCCTTGTCATGGCCCCCCGTTTGTTGTCGCTCCCTTGTCATGGCCCCCCGTTTGTTGTCGCTCCCTTGTCATGACCCCCCGTTTGTTGTCGCTCCCTTGTCATGACCCCCTGTTTGTTGTCGCTCCCTTGTCATGACCCCCCGTTTGTTGTCGCTCCCTTGCAATGACCCCCCGTTTGTTGTCGCTCCCTTGTCATGGCCCCTCGTTTGTTGTCGCTCCCGTGTCATGTGACCCCTCGTTTGTTGTCGCTCCCTTGCAATGACCCCCCCTTTGTTGTCGCTCCCTTGTCATGGCCCCACGTTTGTTGTCGCTCCCTTGTCATGAACCCCCGTTTGTTGTCGCTCCCTTGTCATGACCCCCCCCCGTTTGTTGTCGCTCCCTTGTCATGACCCCCCCGTTTGTTGTCGCTCCCTTGCCATGACCCCTGTTTGTTGTCGCTCTCTTGTCATGACCCCCGTTTGTTGTCGCTCCCTTGTCATGACCCCCCGTTTGTTGTCGCTCCCTTGTCATGACCCCCTGTTTGTTGTCACTCCCTTGTCATGACCCCATGTTTGTTGTCGCTCCCTTGTCATGACCCCCTGTTTGTTGTCGCTCCCTTGTCATGACCCCCCGTTTGTTGTCGCTCCCTTGTCATGACCCCCTGTTTGTTGTCGCTCCCTTGTCATGACCCCCTGTTTGTTGTCGCTCCCTTGTCATGACCCCCCGTTTGTTGTCGCTCCCTTGCAATGACCCCCCCGTTTGTTGTCTCTCCCTTGTCATGGCCCCTCGTTTGTTGTCGCTCCCGTGTCATGTGACCCCTCGTTTGTTGTCGCTCCCTTGTCATGACCCCCTGTTTGTTGTCACTCCCGTGTCATGACCCCTCATTTGTTGTCGCTCCCTTGTCATGACCCCCCGTTTGTTGTCGCTCCCTTGTCATGATCCCCCGTTTGTTGTCGCTCCCTTGTCATGACCCCCTGTTTGTTGTCACTCCCTTGTCATGACCCCATGTTTGTTGTCGCTCCCTTGTCATGACCCCCTGTTTGTTGTCGCTCCCTTGTCATGACCCCCCCGTTTGTTGTTGCTCCCTTGTCATGACCCTCCCCCCGCCCCCCACCGTTTGTTGTCGCTCCCTTGCCATGACCCCCCGTTTGTTGTCGCTCCCTTGTCATGGCCCCACGTTTGTTGTCGCTCCCTTGTCATGACCCCCCGTTTGTTGTCGCTCCCTTGTCATGACCCCCCCGTTTGTTGTCGCTTCCTTGTCATGATCCCCCCCCCCCCCGTTTGTTGTTGCTCCCTTGTCATGACCCCCCCCCGTTTGTTGTCGCTCCCTTGCCATGACCCCCCGTTTGTTGTCGCTCCCTTGTCATGACCCCCCGTTTGTTGTCGCTCCCTTGCCATGACCCCCCGTTTGTTGTCGCTCCCTTGTCATGACCCCCCGTTTGTTGTCGCTCCCTTGTCATGACCCCCCCGTTTGTTGTCGCTTCCTTGTCATGATCCCCCCCCCCCCCCCGTTTGTTGTTGCTCCCTTGTCATGACCCCCCCCCGTTTGTTGTCGCTCCCTTGCCATGACCCCCCGTTTGTTGTCGCTCCCTTGTCATGACCCCCCGTTTGTTGTCGCTCCCTTGCCATGACCCCCCGTTTGTTGTCGCTCCCTTGTCATGACCCCCCGTTTGTTGTCGCTCCCTTGTCATGACCCCCCCGTTTGTTGTCGCTCTCTTGTCATGGCCCCCCATTTGTTGTCGCTCCCTTGTCATGACCCCCCGTTTGTTGCCGCTCCCTTGTCATGGCGTCCCCGTTTGTTGTAGCTCCCTTGTCATGACCGCCCGTTTGTTGTCGCTCCCTTGCCATGACCCCCCGTTTGTTGTCGCTCCCTTGTCATGACCCCCCGTTTGTTGTCGCTCCCTTGTCATGACCCCTCGTTTGTTGTCGCTCCCTTGTCATGACCCCTCGTTTGTTGTCGCTCCCTTGTCATGACCCCCCGTTTGTTGTCGCTCCCTTGTCATGACAAGGGAGCGACAACAAACGGGGGGTCGCTCCCTTGTCATGACCCCCCCCCACCCGTTTGTTGTCGCTCCCTTGTCATGACCCCCCGTTTGTTGTCGCTCCCTTGTCATGACCCCCTGTTTGTTGTCGCTCCCTTGCCATGACCCCCCGTTTGTTGTCGCTCCCTTGTCATGACCCCCCCCCCACCCCCGTTTGTTGTCGCTCCCTTGCCATGACCCCCCGTTTGTTGTCGCTCCCTTGTCATGACCCCTCGTTTGTTGTCGCTCCCTTGTCATGACCCCCCGTTTGTTGTCGCTCCCTTGTCATGACCCCCCGTTTGTTGTCGCTCCCTTGTCATGACCCCTCGTTTGTTGTCGCTCCCTTGTCATGAGCCCCCGTTTGTTGTCACTCCCTTGTCATGACCCCCTCGTTTGTTGTCGCTCCCTTGCCACGACCCCCCGTTTGTTGTCGCTCCCTTGTCATGACCCCCTGTTTGTTGTCAATCCCTTGTCATGACCACATGTTTGTTGTCGCTCCCTTGCCATGACCCCCCGTTTGTTGTCGCTCCCTTGTCATGACCCCTCGTTTGTTGTCACTCCCTTGTCATGACCCTCCGTTTGTTGTCGCTCCCTTGTCATGACCCCCCCCCCGTTTGTTGTCGCTCCCTTGTCATGACCCCCCGTTTGTTGTCGCTCCCTTGCCATGACCCCCCCGTTTGTTGTCGCTCCCTTGTCATGACCCCCCGTTTGTTGTCGCTCCCTTGTCATGACCCCCCCGTTTGTTGTCGCTCTCTTGTCATGGCCCCCCATTTGTTGTCGCTCCCTTGTCATGACCCCCCGTTTGTTGCCGCTCCCTTGTCATGGCGTCCCCGTTTGTTGTCGCTCCCTTGTCATGACCCCCCGTTTGTTGTCGCTCCCTTGTCATGACCCCTCGTTTGTTGTCGCTCCCTTGTCATGACCCTCCGTTTGTTGTCGCTCCCTTGTCATGACCCCCCGTTTGTTGTCGCTCCCTTGTCATGACCCCCTGTTTGTTGTCACTCCCTTGTCATGACCCCATGTTTGTTGTCGCTCCCTTGTCATGACTCCCCGTTTGTTGTCGCTCTCTTGTCATTACCCCCCGTTTGTTGTCGCTCCCTTGTCATGACCCCCCATTTGTTGTCGCTCCCTTGTCATGACCCCCCGTTTGTTGTCGCTCCCTTGTCATGACCCCCCCCGTTTGTTGTCGCTCCCTTGTCATGACCCCCCGTTTGTTGTCGCTCCCTTGTCATGACTCCCCGTTTGTTGTCGCTCTCTTGTCATGACCCCCCGTTTGTTGTCGCTCCCTTGTCATGACCCCCCGTTTGTTGTCGCTCCCGTGTCATGACCCCTCGTTTGTTGTCGCTCCCTTGTCATGACCCCTCGTTTGTTGTCGCTCCCTTGTCATGACCCCCCGTTTGTTGTCGCTCCCTTGTCATGATCCCCTGTTTGTTGTCGCTCCCTTGTCATGACCCCCTGTTTGTTGTCGCTCTCTTGTCATTACCCCCCGTTTGTTGTCGCTCCCTTGTCACTACCCGATTTTACAGACCATAGGGCGCACCGGATTGTAAGGTGCACTGCCGACGAGCGGGTCTAGTGAGGTGGGAAAGAAGGATGGAAGGAAGGAAGGTGGGAAGGAAGGAAGGTAGTTGGAAGGAAGGAAGGAAGGAAGGAAAGGTGGGAAGGAGGAAAGGTGTGGATGGACAGAAGGAAGGAATAATGTTAGTGGGAAGGAAGGAAAGAAGGACGCAAGAAAGGTGGGAAGGAAGGATGAAGGAAAGTGGGAAGGAAAGAAGGTATGGATGGACAGAAGGAAGGGAGGATGGTAGTGGGAAGGAAGGAAGGTGGGAAGGAAGGTGCGAAGGAAGGAAGGTATGGAGGGACAGAAGGAAGGGAGGATAGTAATGGGAAGGAAAGAAGGTGGGAAGGAAGGATGGAAGGAAAGTGGGAAGGAAGGGTGGAAGGAAAGTGGGAAGGAATGGTGGAAGGAAGGTGGGAAGCAAGGAAGGTATGGAGGGACAGAAGGAAGGGAGGATGGTAGTGGGAAGGAAGGAAGGAAGGAAGGTGGGAAGGAAGGAAGGTATGGAGGGACAGAAGGAAGGGAGGATGGTAGTGGGAAGGAAGGAAGGAATGAAGGAAGGTATGGAGGGTCAGAAGGAAGGGAGGATAGTAATGGGAAGGAAAGAAGGTGGGAAGGAAGGATGGAAGGAAGGTGGGAATGAAGGATGGAAGGAAAGTGGGAAGGAAGGATGGAAGGAAGGTGGGAATGAAGGATGGAAGGAAAGTGGGAAGGAAGGGTGGAAGGAAAGTGGGAAACAAGGAAGGTATTGAGGGACAGAAGGAAGGGAGGATGGTAGTGGGGAAGAAGGAAGGAAGGAAGGTGGGAAAGAAGGAAGGAAGGAAGGAAGGAAGGAAGGAAGGTATGGAGGGACAGAAGGAAGGGAGGATGGTAGTGGGAAGGAAGGAAGGAAGGATTGAAGGAAGGAAGGAAGGAAGGAAGGAAGGAAGGAAGGAAGGAAGGAAGGAAGGTATGGATGGACAGAAGGAAGGGAGGATAGTAGTGGGAAGGAAAGAAGGTGGGAAGGAAGGATGGAAGGAAAGTGGGAAGGAAGGAAGGTATGGAGGGACAGAAGGAAGGGAGGATAGTAGTGGGAAGGAAAGAAGGTGGGAAGGAAGGATGGAAGGAAAGTGGGAAGGAAGGAAGGTACGGAGGGACAGAAGGAAGGGAGGATGGTAGTGGGATGGAAGGAAGGAAGGTATGGAGGGACAGAAGGAAGGGAGGATGGTAGTGGGAAGGAAAGAAGGTGGGAAGGAAGTATGGAAGGAAAGTGGGAAGGAAGGAAGGTATGGATGGACAGAAGGAAGGGAGGATGGTAGTGGGAAGGAAGGAAGGTGGGAAGGAAGGAAGGTATGGAGGGACAGAAGGAAGGGAGGATGGTAGTGGGAAGGAAGGAAGTTATGGATGGACAGAAGGAAGGGAGGATGGTAGTGGGAAAGAAGGCAGGACTGAAGGAAGGTATGGAGGGACAGAAGGAAGGGAGGATGGTAGTGGGAAGGAAGGAAGGAATGAAGGAAGGTATGGAGGGTCAGAAGGAAGGGAGGATAGTAATGGGAAGGAAAGAAGGTGGGAAGGAAGGATGGAAGGAAGGTGGGAATGAAGGATGGAAGGAAAGTGGGAAGGAAGGATGGAAGGAAGGTGGGAATGAAGGATGGAAGGAAAGTGGGAAGGAAGGGTGGAAGGAAAGTGGGAAACAAGGAAGGTATTGAGGGACAGAAGGAAGGGAGGATGGTAGTGGGGAAGAAGGAAGGAAGGAAGGTGGGAAAGAAGGAAGGAAGGATGGAAGGAAAGTGGGAAGGAAGGAAGGTATTGATGGACAGAAGGAAGGGAGGATGGTAGTGGGAAGGAAGGAAGGTGGGAAGGAAGGAAGGTACGGAGGGACAGAAGGAAGGGAGGATGGTAGTGGGAAGGAAGGAAGGTATGGAGGGACAGAAGGAAGGGAGGAATGAAGGAAGGTGGGAAAGAAGGAAGGAAGGAAGGAAGGAAGGAAGGAAGGAAGGAAGGAAGGAAGGAAGGTATGGATGGATGGACAGAAGGAAGGACATGATTTGCTGTGTAGTCTAATGTAAATATATATACAAGCTGTACACTGACTACTCTTCTCCTGATGGGTGTCCCTGCAGGACCGGGGGCCATTCAGGGTCTAGGAGTCGGTCTACAAGCAGGACTCGGCGTCTGGCTCTTCCTCTCCTGCGCTCTGCTGCTGGGGGTGTGAGGACCACCCCCACCATGGAGGTCCTCTAGCGCCCCCCCCCCCCCCCCCCCCTGCCATGGAGGTCCTCTAGCGCCCCCCCCCCCCCCTGCCATGGAGGTTGTCCTCTAGCGTTCCCTTTGACTCACCCCCCCCCCCCCCCAACCCAAACCCCCCCCCCCCCCCCCCCTCGCCTGATGAAAGGATGAGGCAAATGGAATTCTTTAATTACAAACCCATCACTGTGAACAAAAAGAATATGCATTGAGTCATTGAGTCATTGCATCAAACTGGAGACGACCCCCCTCCCCCTCCCCCTCCCCCTCCCCCTCCCCCTCCCCTCTTCTTCTTTCTCCCCTCTCTCTCTCTCTGTCGCCCCCTTCTGGAGTGAGCGCGCGCCTTCACCTTATGGCGCGTGTGATGACGTCACTTAACACGCATACGATGTGTACTAATGTAACTACAGAGTTTGCCTTATGGAGATAAATGTATGGAAGTGAGATAGTCATGTGACCTGTTTAAAGCGACACAGTATATATACACACACCAATACATATATGGTGTATGTACGGCTTTTTTTCCATTTCAGCGGTGAAGCTGCTATGAATGATGTCAAAACGTGCACACACCCAAAAAAAAAAAAAAAAAAAAAAAAAAAAAAAAAAAAAATTCGAACATCCCCACATTGACCTTTTTACTTTGTCTCGTCACCCCGAGTGTAAATATGTTTTCAAGCCGCGGCGTCTTTCACGCTCTTTGTTGCTCGTTGATAGCATGTTAGCGATGTCTCTGTTTGTGACTCCGCCATCACCCGCTCCCCCCCCCCTTGCACTTGTGTCTGTTCCCCCCCCTTGACCCCCGTCCCGCATTTTCCTTTTTTTGGGTGTTGCTACTACTACCGATGCTGATGATGTTAATACGTGACTACATGTGAGAAGAAGAAAAAGAAGAAAAAAAAACATAACCGTGGTGATGGGTCGGGTGGGATTATGGGTCATTTTTTTTATACTCTGGGACGCACTAAAATAACTGACAAAAAAAAAAATGGTGTAAAGTTTTCCTATTTTGCCATGACGAGCTTTTTAAAAATAGGTTGGATGATGATGATTATTATTATTATTGATTTGTAAAAGTGCATCTTTTTGTGCCATCTAGCCCAGCCTCTCTCTCTCTCTATACAGCGTGTTTGTCCTCTTGTCTCTGCATCTTTGTCTGACGTTTAATGGGATTCAACGGAGAAATAAAAGATGTAATAATGATTAAATAAATGACTGGCCAGTGGTGTATATTAGAGGTGTCAATGAAAATCGATTTTTGATTGAATCGTGATTTTTTATTTTTTATTTTTTTTTAATGAATCAATCCAACAAAACAATAATACCATAATAATGCATTTCCAATTCCAACACCAAACCCGAATAGCAATAAACAACCGAGAGGACACACAAACATGACACTAGTTCTAGTTTTTATTTATTTTTATTTTTTATCATCTTTTTATTTATTTTTTCAATACACTGTAGCACTTTGTTGTTTGCTCAAAGTAAAGTGCTTTTTTTTTTTTTACAAATAAAATCTATTATTATTATTATGACACAAAAGCAGTCAGTTAAAAATGAATATTATCAACAACAGTATCAATATTAGTAACAATGTCAACATAGCAGTGATTAAAAATCCCTCATTGACATTATCGTTACAGACATTTATTAAAAAATTAGAATCAATCAATCAATCAATCAATGTTTATTTATATAGCCCTAAATCACAAGTGTCTCAAAGGGCTGCACAAGCCACAACGACATCCTCGGTACAAAGCCCACATAAGGGCAAGGAAAAACTCACCCCAGTGGGACGTCGATGTGAATGATTATGAGAAACCTTGGAGAGGACCGCATATGTGGGTAACCCCCCCCCCCCTCTAGGGGAGACCGAAAGCAATGGATGTCGAGTGGGTCTGACATAATATTGTGAGAGTCCAGTCCATAGTGGATCCAACATAATAGTAAGAGTCCAGTCCATAGTGGGGCCAGCAGGACACCATCCCGAGCGGAGACGGGTCAGCAGCGCAGAGATGTTCCCAGCCGATGCACAGGCGAGCGGTCCACCCCGGGTCCCGACTCTGGACAGCCAGCACTTCATCCATGGCCACCGGACCTGTGCCCCCCCCCCCCCTCAAGGAAAAGGGGAGCAGAGGAGAAAAGAAAAGAAACGGCAGATCAACTGGTCTAACAGGGGGGTCTATTTAAAGGCTAGAGTATACAAATGAGTTTTAAGATGGGACTTAAATGCTTCTACTGAGGTAGCATCTCTAATTGTTACCGGGAGGGCATTCCATAGTACTGGAGCCCGAATAGAAAACGCTCTATAGCCCGCAGACTTTTTTTGGGGCTCTGGGAATCACTAATAAGCCGAATAACAATAATAATAAAAAATAAAAACATTAAGAAAAAAAAAAAATTAAACAAGAGTTTAAAAAATTTTAAAAGATTTGTTTTTGTTTTTATCTTAATAGATAAAAATATATATATATTTTAAAAAAAATGTAACTCTTGGTTCATTTTTTAAAAAATTTTTAAAATATATATATTTTTTTTATCTTAATAGATAAAAACAAATATATATTTAAAAAAAATTTTTACTCTTGGTTAATTTTTTTATTTTTTTTAATGTTTTTATTTTTTATAAATGTCTGTAACGATAATGTCAATTGACATTGTTACTACTATTGATACTGTTGTTGATAATATTCATTTTTGTCTGACTGCTTTTGGATTGTTTTGTGTCATAGTAATAATAATAATATATTTTATTTGTAAAAAAAAAAAAAAAAAATTATATTAAGAATCGTTCCAAATCATCACGATTCAATCAAAAATCTATTTTTTTATTTTTTATTTTTTTGTCCTGTCCAGCCACTCAGGCAAATCATGTTGTTGATGTAGATAATCTACAGATGCTGTACACATTTACTTTACAAAAGAGAAGTGTGGGATACTTCTCGTTGCCTTATTTGTGTTTGACTTTATTAAATGTTCGGGTAGCATTTTGTTGAACGAAAACAGTTTTCTTTTAAGTAATGTAGACATTTATCAGAGCTTTTATGGAGGAATGTAGTTAATCATCGAATTGGCACCCATATTACAGAAAAAAAGTATTGATTTTGAATCAGGAATCGGTTTGAATGGAGAATCGATTCTGAGTCAAATCGCTACCCCTCAAGAATCGAATCAAATCACGTGGTGCCCAACGATTCACAGCCCTAGTGGATATGGTTGCTGAAAGGCCAGATGGAGCTCAATGCTGCCCCCTACTGGATGGCGACCAACTACCTTCAGTCATGGACCAGCCAATGGAACTTGTGCAGCTGTATGGACGTCTTGTCTCGTTTTGTTCCTCCGAGCAGCAATAACCCCGCCTAAATAAACAGAAACAAAGGTGTAAACATCTGAGAAACTTTAACACGCTATATCTGTGTTGTACTTCAGCGTGTACATGATCGGTGCTCCTGGTGGAAGACGACACACTCCCTCACCCTCGGTGCATGTGTCTTGTTATTAAAAAACAAAAAAACATCTCATTTCAAGAGGAGGTCACCGGGTTGCTGATGTTATTTCTTTCAAGCACTCCCTCCCCGCTTCACGTCGCCACACGTCACCTGTGTCTGTGTACTTTGTCCTTGATGAAGAAGAACTGCAAAAAAAAAAAATACATGCTATCATAGTTCCCGATGTGCCAGGGGACTAAAAAAAGAAAAGAAAAGCATGTTAATGTATCTTGTATGGGTGGATTTTGAAAAGAAACTCAATGTTTTTTGGAGGTTTGAGGTGCAAGGGTCACGACTGGGATGTTTGTATGTCACTGGGTTCTTAACGGTGCGGTGGTTCTGTGTCGATAAGGGGTGCCCGTGGGAAATAAGGGAAATCAAATCCATCTGTCGCCATGAACTACAATCTAACACAAAAACCTGTATTGGATTGTACAGGCCATGTTTTACAAGTAAACATTTCCACAACTGTCATGTAAAAATAAGATCAAATAAAAAAAGTAAACCCAATAAAACGTGTGTACAAGTGTAAGAAGAAGTTTTTATATATGGTTATCATCACATGTTCCTTCTTTGCCATCAGCAAAATGACACAAAAAAAAAACATTTTTGAATTCGTCCAGTTCTTCCTTCAAGGGAATCTAAGTTACTGGTCAATCCCAAGTTCTTTCGATGACATATATGCTGAGTAAGAAGGACCATCAAGACAGAATTGGAATATTTTCAAGTTTATACCAAAGCTTTAGGAGTTCAACTCAACCAATACATTCATATCGGCTGCTCTAGTTGATCTGGCATTTCAAGGGAAAAACACACTCTTTTCACATAAAGAAAGCCCCCATCTCCCCCCCCTCTCAACACTGATAAGGAGAGAGACATGGGGGTTGTCTTCACATTCCGATGGTTTACGACCAGGCATCTGAAATGTCTGAAGAAACTGGTAGAATATCCAAGGGAGAAGTACTAGCTACTCTAAACATTGCTATGTAAAAATAAATACCGTATTTTCCGCACCATAAGGCGCCCTGGGTTATAAGCCGCGCCTTCAATGAACGGCATATTTCAAAACTTTGTCCACCTATAAGCCGCCCCTTGTTGTAAGCCGCATCTAACTGCGCTAAAGGAATGTCAAAAAAACAGTCAGATAGGTCAGTCAAACTTTAATAATATATTAAAAACCAGCGTGATGTGGGCGCGCATGGAGTCGTATATCAACATGGACGGAGCTGCGTGAAAAAAGCCACCCGGCCTCTTCGCGTAAACTTCCCTTAACCACTCGCTCATCTTTTCTTCATCCATCCATCCCTTCGAGTTAGCTTTTATGATGACGCCGGCTGGAAAGGTCTCTTTTGGCAAGGTCTTCCTTTTGAATATCACCATGGGTGGAAGTTTCTGGCCATTAGCATGGCAAGCTAGAACCACAGTGAAGGATGACTTCTCATTCCCTGTGGTGCAAATATTCACCGTACGTGCTCCCGTTGTATCCACAGTGCGGTTCACAGGAATATCAAAAGTCAGTGGAACCTCGTCCATGTTGATAATGTTCTCTGGCCGGATCTTTTTTTCAGCTATCTTGTTTTTACAATATGCACGGAAAGTAGCCAGCTTTTCTTGAAAGTCTTTAGGCAGTTGCTGTGAAATAGTAATCCGTGTGCGGATGGAGAGATTGCGTCTTTTCATGAACCGGATCCCTGTCGCTTAGTAGGAGCCATTTTGTGGTCTTTACAGATGTAAACACACAAAGGAAATGAAACGTAATATTCGCGCGCTTCTTCTTCTTCTACGCGGGCGGGTGGTTGCTTACAGTAGAAGAAGAAGCGCTTCCTGTTCTATGGGGGCGGGTGCTTACCTTGGCGGTTGCTTGCGTAGAAGAAGAAGCACTTCCTCTTCTACGGGGAAAAAAGATGGCGGCTGTTTACCGTAGTTGCGAGACCAAAACTTTATGAAAATGAATCTTAATATTAATCCATATATAAAGCGCACCGGGTTATAAGGCGCACTGTCAGCTTTTGAGAAAATTTGTGGTTTTTAGGTGCGCCTTATAGTGCGGAAAATACGGTAACTCTTAAACCTATCGGCTTCCTTCCACAATCCAAAGGAGAAAATGCATCACTTGCAAAAAAAAAAACAATAGTATTTGATAGACCCTTGTTGTTTCGGTGTTTAGCGGTCAGACATTTCAGATATTGACCTGACACTTGGTCCAAAAGTAGACAGAGGGCGATATACATGGGCCAATAATGGTTAAATCATGGACCAGTCACAGTCACATTATTTTCCAGGCATGGGCTGATCATAGTTTAGTCATTGGCTGAAGGTGGGATGATCATGGGTCGAGGATGGGCCAGTCATGGGCCAATCCTGGTCATGAGTTGGTCATAAACCAGTCATGGGATGACGGGTCACTCAAGGTCCAGTCTGGGTACATTCATAGTTTAGTCATGGACTGATAGTGGGATGGTCATGGGTCAATAATGGGAAAGTCATGGGCCGATCATAGTCATGAACCAGTCATGGGATGATCAAGGACCAGTAATGGATTGATAAAGGGTCAGTCATAGTCAAATCATGAACCAGTCTGCAGTTCGTCATAGTCCACCCATGGATTGATAGTGAGATGGTCATAGGTCAATAATGGGTCAGTCATGGTCCAGGCTTGGCACAATCATAGTCCAGCCACCAACTAATAGCGTCATAATCATGGGCAAGTCATAGGCCGATCATAGTCATGAATCAGTCATGTCATGATCAAGGACCAGTCATGGTGCAATCATGTTCCAGTCTGGGGTCAGTCAGTTCAGCTATAAACTGATTGTGGGATGGTCATGGGACAATCAAATACTAGTCAAAGGCCAATCTTAGTCATGTATTAGTCATGAACCAGTCATTTGGATTATCAAGGACCAGTAATGTATTAAAAATGGGTCAGTCATAGTCAAATCATGGACCAGTTTGCAGTTCGTCATCCACCCATGGATTGATAGTGGGATGGCCATGGGTCAATAATGGGAAAGTCATGGGCCGATCATAGTCATGGGTTGGTCATAACCCAGTCATGGGTTTATAATGGGCCAGTCATGGTCATATCCCTGTCCAGTCTGTGGCCTGTCATAGTCCAGTCACAGACTGGTATTGGGATGGTCGTGGTTCAATAATGGACGAGGCTTGGTTAATAATGGGCCAGTTATTGGTCATGAACCAGTCATGGGATGATCAAGGACTAGTAATGGACTGATGATAGGTCAACCATGGGCCAATCATGTTCCAGTCATAAAGTGACAAAGTGATTGTCATGGGACAATTAGTACTAGTCATTGGTCGATATTGGGCAAGTCATGGGCCGATCATAGTCATGCATCGGTCATGTCATGATCAAGGACCACTCATGGTGCAATCATGTTCCAGTCAGGGGTCAGTCAGTCCAGCTATAAACTTATAGTAGGTCATGGGACAATCAAAGACTAGTCAAAGGCTAATCTTAGTCATGTGTTGGTCACGAACCAGTCATTGGATTATCAATGACGAGTAATGGATTGATAATGGGTCAGTCATAGTCAAATCATAGACCAGTCTGTAGTCCGTCATAGTGGACTGATAGTGGGATGGTCATGGGTCAATAATGGGAAAGTCATGGGCCGATTATAGTCATAGGTTGGTCATGAACCAGTCATCGGTCTATAATGGGCGGGTCATGGTCATATCCCTGGCCTGTCATAGTCCAGTCATGGACTGATAATGGGATGGTCATGGTTCAATAATGGACCAATCATGCGCTAAACATAGTCATGGGTTGGTCATGAACCAGTGGTGAACCGTGATCAAGGACTAGTATTGGACTGATAATAGGTCATTCTTGGGCCAATCATGTTCCAGTCATAAACTGACAATATGATGGTCATGGAACAATCAGGATTAGTCATTGGTGGGTAATAGGACTGTCATGGGCCAATCATAATCTAGCAATGGGATGATCAGAGTCATGTCTTGTTCATGAACAAGCCATGACTCTGATCTTATTTGACTACTACTTAGGGGCAATCAGCAATCCAGACATAGATCAATAATGAGCAAGTCATGGTCCAAACGACCGTGTCCCTCGGGAAGTCCTGTGGGGAGTGCTCAGAGAGTATGGGGTATCGGACTGTCTGATTTTGGCGGTCCGCTCCCTGTATGATCAGTGTCAGAGCTTGGTCCGCATTGCCGGCAGTAAGTCGGACACGTTTCCAGTGAGGGTTGGACTCCGCCAAGGCTGCCCTTTGTCACTGATTCTGTTCATAACTTTTATGGACAGAATTTCTAGGCGCAGTCAAGGCGTTGAGGGGATCTGGTTTGGTGGCTGCAGGATTAGGTCTCTGCTTTTTGCAGATGATGTGGTCCTGATGGCTTCATCTGGCCAGGATCTTCAGCTCTCGCTGGATCGGTTCGCAGTCGAGTGTGAAGCGACTGGGATGAGAATCAGCACCTCCAAGTCCGAGTCCATGGTTCTCGCCCGGAAAAGGGTGGAATGCCATCTTCGGGTTGGGGAAGAGACCTTTCCCCAAGTGGAGGAGTTCAAGTACCTCGGAGTCTTGTTCACGAGTGAGGGAAGAGTGGATCGTGAGATCGACAGGCGGATCGGTGCGGCATCTTCAGTAATGCGGACGCTGTATCGATCCGTTGTGGTGAAGAAGGAGCTGAGCCGGAGGGCAAAGCTATCAATTTACCGGTCGATCTACGTTCCCATCCTCACCTATGGTCATGAGCTTTGGGTTATGACCGAAAGGACAAGATCACGGGTACAAGCGGCCGAAATGAGTTTCCTCCGCCGGGTGGCAGGGCTCTCCCTTAGAGATAGGGTGAGAAGCTCTGTCATCCGGGGGGAGCTCAAAGTAAAGCCGCTCTCCTCCACATCGAGAGGAGCCAGATGAGGTGGTTCGGGCATCTGGTCAGGATGCCACCCGATCGCCTCCCTCGGGAGGTGTTTAGGGCACGTCCGACCGGTAGGAGGCCACGGGGAAGACCCAGGACACGCTGGGAAGACTATGTCTCCCGGCTGGCCTGGGAACGCCTCGGGATCCCCCGGGAGGAGCTGGACGAAGTGGCTGGGGAGAGGGAAGTCTGGGCTTCCCTGCTTAGGCTGCTGCCCCCGCGACCCGACCTCGGATAAGCGGAAGAAGATGGATGGATGGATGGATGGTCCAAACATTGTGAGGTGACCGGCCAATCATGGAGTATTCATGGGTCGGTCAAAGTCCAGGTATGGACTGATAGTTGCATTGTCAGAGGATGATCAAAGACAAAATTATAAACCAACGGGTTAGTCATGAGGCAAACATCATCCTAGTCATAAGCCGATCACGGTCCACCCATAGGTTGGGGATAATCCAGTAAACCGTAGAACAACGGATCAACACATTTCCTTGGACTGATTCGAGATTCCTCAAGTTTTGTCAGAATCAGAATCAGAATCAGAATCAGCTTTATTGTCATTACGCAAGGTAACGAGATTGAGGCCATTCCATACAGTGCGATGTGTGCATGCTAGAAAAACAATGTGCAAATATATAAAAATATAAAAAATGTAGAAGTGCAATGAATATGGTGTGAAATGAATATATACATGAAAAAAAACACCAAAAAAACAGGGTGGTTGGTGGAATGGGTTATTGCACCGAAGAGAAGGCAGTTATGAGGGACAATGGGGCAGTCCGTTCAGGATGGTTATGGCCCTGGGGAAGAAGCTGTTCTTTAGCCTGTTTGTTTTGGTTTTAATGCACCTGTAGCGCTTCCCAGAGGGCAGCAGGTGGAACAGGTCAGAGCCAGGGTGGGTGCTGTCCTTGATGATGGCACTGGCTCTGTTGAGGCAGCGGGAGGTGTAGATGTCCGTCAGAGAGGGGAGAGGGCGGCCGATGATCTTCTGAGCCGTCTTGACCACTCTTTGCAGCCTCTCCCTGTCTGCTGCAGTGCAGCTGCCGTACCATACCGTAATACAGTAGATCAGCCGGCTCTCGATGGACGAGCGGTAGAAGGTCAGCAGCAGGTCAGGCTTCAGGTTGTACTTCCCGAGGACTCTAAGGAAGTGTAGCCGCTGCTGAGCCTTCTTGATGATTGATGTGGTGTTGACTGTCCAGGAGAAGTCATTAGAGATGTGGACTCCAAGGTACCTGAAGGTGTGGACCCTCTCTACACGCTCGCCGTTGATGTAGAGGGGGGCAGGGTCGGTGCTGCTCCTCCTTGTGTGACCTTAGCTACAGTTGTTCTGATCAGCAAGATAGCATTAGCATAGCATGTCACACAACAATGCGTGTGTTTCATGTCTATAAATAAGCAGCAACCCGAGTGGGCGTCTGTGCAGCCGGGCAAACACGACCGGGCCTCACAATTAGACGAGGAAGTGTTGATTAGCTGGTGCGGCTGAAGGTTACCACGCTCTGTTCGCGCGGCTCTCGTTAATAAGGTGCCGCCGCAGGTCAGCTGACGTTTGCACACGGAGGTTACTTTTCAGCTTGGAAATGATTGTATTTTCTTCTTTATCAGCTTCTTCTTTTTTTGCCCGTGTGTGTGAAATGGATGTTTCGGAATAGGCTTCCAAAAAAAACGTCTTTGCCCAAAAGTTCCTTTCCGAATGGTTTCCCTGGAGTCGTCAAATAATTACAGCGCTGCAGAGCGTGGTCTTGAATGTGTTTCTCCCGTGAACGCTCAGCACGCCGCCTGATCAATACCTCTGACTGAATGGCTTTTGGAATAAAGCCCCCCCCCCCCCCCCCCCAGAACCCCGTCTCTTGCCATAGTCGCTGGCCGGGTCACACAAGCCCAATTGATCACATGTCCATAGCGCCATGGTAGAACAGAGAGCATAATTCATCACTGCCCTAATTGCACATCGATTCCTTTCGGCTTTCAACTATCAGGCGGCGCGGGAACGTACAGTCTGTGCAACTCAAGATGCAGAAAACGTTTCATTCATTCATTTTTGTTCCTTTCGCTCAAGCCTTCCAAGTACGTGTCGCTCCAGTTTCTTCTCGCTGATGGATTGTTGATTCATTTCCCTTCCTGGAAGTTGTGCATTAGCGTTAGTCAAAGTGCCATTGTTTATTTATGAGCGATCATTGTGGCTCTAAATCCAAATGCTCTCATTTTTTACAGCGCCATAAGTCCCATACATTAGCCTAATTGCCCAATGTTTACCAAATAACTTCAGGCGCGTTCATTCCTCACGGGCGTAGTCGATGTTACGAGTCTATTAAGGCACTTCCATTACCACCGCTAATGAGTGCATTAGTCCACAGTGAGCTACATGCTAGATAGATTGCTATTAGCAACAGTAACTTATTTGACTGCTACTTAGGGGTGAATTCCTGATCGGATTATTTGGTCCAGTACAGACGCGTATCGTTACAAATAGAGCACAGCCCGGTCTTTGGCGGAGCGAGCAATATGGCGAAGAGAAGCCAAAGTGACCTTCCCCGATGGAATACGTAACGTTGATCGCGAGCTAGCGGTGGATGGCGGAGGGTGTGTCAGTCCATCGCCAGCCAGGCATTAAAAAAATAGACCTAAAAATGATCGATCATCAATCTTCACCAAGACGTCACTTGAGGGTCTTGTGAGATGACGCATTATTTAAAAAAAAATGACCGACAGAAAGGCGAGAAACACTTTTTATTTCAACAGACTCTTGCGTCAAAAACTCTAAAGACCGACCGCACAGTTCCTGTCTTCACAATAAAAGCCCTGCTTCATCCTGCCTGCGCTAACAAAATAAGAGTCTCAGAAAGCTGGCGTGCACACGCTAGCAAGCCTACAGAGTTTGCCGCCAATGTATTTCTTGTAAAAGGAGTATGGAAGCTGGACAAATAAGATGGCAAAAAGGAAGCACTTTCATGTGGTATTGGACAAAAAGGAGGACTTTTTTTCTCCTCCATTTGAAAATGTGGATGTTATCATCACTACTGTCTGATTCCAATCAATGCAAGTTTTTTGTGTTTTGTTTTATTTTATTTTGTGTTTTATTTTGTGTTTTATTTTGTGTTTTATTTTGTGTTTTATTTTATTTATTTATTTATTTATTTATATGTTTTTTATTTTATTTATTTTATTTTATTTTATTTTATTTCATTTTATTTTGTGTTTTATTTTATTTATTTATTAATTAACTAATAATTGATTTATTAATTTATTAATTAATGTTTTTTAATTGTATTTATTTTATTTTATTTTATTTTATTTTATTTTGTGTTTTTTGTGTTTTTTTCCTCCATTTGAAAATGTGGACGTTATCATCACTATTGCTGATTCCAATCAATGCAAGTTTTTTGTGTTTTGTTTTATTTTATTTTGTGTTTTATTTTGTGTTTTATTTTATTTATTTATTAATTAACTAATAATTGATTTATTAATTTATTAATTAATGTTTTTTAATTGTATTTATTTTATTTTATTTTATTTTATTTTATTGTATTTTATTTTAGTTTGTGTTTTTTGTGTTTTTTTCCTCCATTTGAAAATGTGGACGTTATCATCACTATTGCTGATTCCAATCAATGCAAGTTTTTTGTGTTTTGTTTTATTTTATTTTGTGTTTTATTTTGTGTTTTATTTTGTGTTCTATTTTATTTATTTATTTATTTATTTATTTATTTATTTATTTATTTATTTATTTGTTTGTTTTTTATTTTATTTATTTTATTTTATTTTATTTTGTGTTTTATTTTATTTATTTATTAATTAATTAACTAATAATTTATTTATTAGTTTATTAATTCATATTTTTTTAATTTTATTTTATTTTATTTTATTTTATTTTATTTTAATTTATTTTATTTTATTTTGTGTTTTTTGTGTTTTTCTCCTCCATTTGAAAATGTGGACGTTATCATCACTATTGTCTGACTCCAATCAATGCAAGTTTTTTGTGTTTTATTTTATTTTATTTTGTGTTTTATTTATTTATTTATGTATTGATTTATTTGTTGTTTTTTTTATTTTATTTTTTTTATTTTTTTATTTGTTTTTTTTTATTTTATTTTGTGTTTTATTTATTTATTTAATTAATTAATTAACTATTTATTTATTTATTTATTTATTTATTTATTTATTTTTTATTATTATTTTTTGTGTGTGTGTTTTTTGTGTTTTTCTCCTCCATTTAAAAATGTGGAGGTTATCATCACTACTGTCTGATTCCAATCAATGCAAGTCATCACAATCTTACCAACTTATATTCTTGTCTTCATGAAAGAAAGGAATGTTAAACATGCTTGTATTATCATTAAACACCTTTCACTTGTCAACCTCTCTTTCATAAATAAATGAATATAAATGATAAATATGAATGATCCCCTCCACTTGGTACATTGAAAAGTAGCTGGCCTGCAGTAAAAATGTGACTTAAACTGTCAAGGACAAGCAGATGAGAAAAAAGCAGTCTTCAAACTGTTACTGATGAACTTACCACCAAGTTACCTGTGAGTACTATTCAGTCTCTCCAGGAGTTTGTGATGTCCCACTTGCACAAATTACACAAATTCCACCAATCCCCGGTAATTATGTCCAATGCCCGCAACTTCCCCGCATATTTTGTCCAATCACCGTCATTTTGTTGACAATCGAATTAGACTTTGAGTGGCATTCAAACACGCACATCAACTGAGTAATTAAAACATATTTTTGTTTCCTGTTTAGACGAAGCAGTAACAAAAACAACTTTTATTGCGGCACATTTGTTGTCTTCCCACGTAGCTCAGATGTATCTGTTCCTACCTACAGCACTAAGGCTTATTGGTAATGTAGAATATAATCATTTAGCAACACACCAGAATCCTAAATTCCTCGTTTACATCTATCTACAAAAGCCAAAAGCAGTGAAGTTGTCACGTTGTGTAAATGTCAGAGGTGGGACCAAGTCATTGTTTTGCAAGTCACAAGTAAGTCTCAAGTCTTTGCCCTCAAGTCCGAGTCAAGTCCCGAGTCAAAACAGGCAAGCCCCGAGTCAAGTCCAAAGTCAAGACTGGAAAGTCTCAAGTCAAGTCCTAAGTCCTGCATTTTGAGTTTCGAGTCCTTTCAAGTCCTTTTAACCACAGACTAATATATTAACACAGATTGTGTATGCTTTTCAAACGCTGTATTTATTTATTAAAACAAGTGCATTTTAAATTGCAGGAAAGAAAATTGTGCTGACATTGCACTTTATAATAGCACTATTAACCAGTCATTTTAAACATTAACTCATTCCTTTACAGAACAAACACATTGAAAAATAAAGTGCAAATGTACTTATTTGTACAAAAGTGTTAACATTGAAAAAACATGACATATACGTGAACATAACAAAAAAGTTGTACTTTTTATATGTCAGGGCCCTATGCTGCATTGCATTTGCAAAAGACCAAATTAGCCAAGAGTCTGTCAGTCATTTGTGCACGATGGGGGCGTAGTATGATGCCACCATGGCTGAAAACTCGCTCCACTGGAGCACTGGAGGCAGGCACTGCCAAGACTCTCATGGCCACTCGGAACAGTGAAGGAAGAGTCTTCATGTTCAATGCCCAGAACAAAAGGGGGGAGAGAGTTATTTTGGGTTGGTGCACTACTTGTAAGTGTATCTTGTGTTTTTTATGTTGATTTAATAAAAAAAAGAAAAGAAAAAAAAATTATTTCTTGTGTGGCCCGATACCAATCGATCCACGGACCAGTACCGGGCCGCGGCCCGGTGGTTGGGGACCACTGAGGTAAACAACCAACAGTATGTCAGAAAGCTAGTTAAAACGGTACACATATTCATAATATAGTATACATTTTAACTGACCTTTATTTGACTATTTTTGTCTTTTTTTAGGTGGCTAAAATACGCGGTGCTGCTGACCGCCGTCTAACGTTACGTGTGATATGTTGACTAACGTAACCCTGCTTGAAAAAAATCACTGAACAAAAAGTATGAATAAGGTAGTGAACTGCAACAGATTCCCGTGTTTGCAATAACGTTATAACGTTAGCAGTGAGTTTACAGCCTCACTGATTTAACTACACAGCAAATAAAAGTGACGTTACTTAGCCAATAAACGTTATCTTACATTCAAAACTTACCGTTCTTTGTGCAACTTCAAATGCCGGACGAAGTTGGAAGTTGTTGCCTCTCCATCAGTAATTTTCGAACCGCATGTGTTGCACACTGCAAACCGTTTTGTGTTGACCACCTCGTAATTTTTATACCCAAACAAAATTATTTTAGGTATAATTTTTTGTTCACTGGCGTGTGGTTTGGACATGTCTTCTTCGTTGGTTGTCCTACAATTTGATTGGATGAATGCTGTGTGATGAAAACAAAGTAGATCTAATTTGATTGGCTGTTGTACTGAGACCACACCAGCTGACACACGCAACGCTGATAGACAAGTACACAATGAAAAATACGGAGCGCTCCCGAATAACTTTTTCATCTTTGGGTTTTGGGGAAAGTAGCAAGTCATGTCAAGTCATGTCAATTCAAAAGGCTCAAGTCCAAGTGAAGTCACAAGTCATTGATGTTAAAGTCTAAGTCGAGTTGCAAGTCTTCTTACATTTTGTCAAGTCGAGTCTAAAGTCATCAAATTCATGACTCGAGTCTGACTCGAGTCCAAGTCATGTGACTGGAGTCCACACCTCTGGTAAATGGTAAATAAAAAAGAGAATACAACAAATCCTTTTCAACTTATATTCAATTGAATAGACTGCAAAGACAAGATATTTCATGTTCACACTGACAAACTTTGTTTCTCTTTTTATTGACCGGGGGAACCGGTACCGGTCCATGAAGAATTTTCTACCGGGCTGGAGAAAAACATGAAATCATTTATATGGTGGTTGGGGATCACTGCTGTAGGGGTTACCGTGTTCTAATTCAAACATGACCTGTACAATAATAATGAATGGTCAGTCCGTGGTTGTAACGAACCAGCGGGAAGAAACTCAGTGGAATTTGTTCCTTCTTCTAGTTTGGAGAAAAGTGTCAGTTGAGAAGTGCTCCTCAGCTGCAGTAAGTACCATGTCATCAGATAAACCACAATTAGGAGACAACATTTAATGAGCGCTGACTTGACAACCGCAGATGGCGTCTTGTCCCCTTTCTCGTCTCTCCTAAGAGCTCCGACACAAAGGAGTCCCGCGGCCCCCCACCCCCCAACCCGCATTAAGTCGCCCACCTCTCATCTCCCGAGTGCCATTACTCGCCTTCTTGCCCACGCCTGGCATTTTCCACGTCAATCAACCTCAGCCTTAAATGTTGCTTGTTGACGCCGACGCCGATGTTTGGTCACGTGTCTGAGACCACAGACTGATTCGGGTTTTGCACTAAAGGGGGCCGAGCTATTTGACAAACGGTATAAATTAGCGGATACGTGCAGGTCAGTGACGTGCGGTGAGGTTGATGGCTGGTGACTTCATCACAGTCAGATTTACAAACATATGAACCCTAAAGAGTATCTTATTCACCATTTGATTGGCAGCAGTTAACGGGTTATGTTTAAAAGCTCATACCAGCATTCTTCCCTGCTTGGCACTCAGCATCAAGGCTTGGAATTGGGGGTTAAATCACCAAAAATTATTCCCGGGCGCGGCGCCTCTGCTGCCCACTGCTCCCCTCACCTCCCAGGGGGTGAACAAGGGGATGGGTCAAATGCAGAGGGCACATTTCATTACACCTAGTGTGTGTGTGACAATCATTGCTACTTTAACTTAACTTTAACTTTACACATACAAACGTTATTATGGTCTTACCTTTACTTAGAAATGAAGTCCATGCGCCGTGACTAAAGCCCTCACTTCAACTTTCCACGTGCAAGATTGAATCTATTTAAAAAAGTGTAACCGAGGGTTTATAAATGTCGCCTATACTGTACGAAACTACAAAATAACAAACACGGAGGCTCCAGTTTACACGAGGACCACTTTATTATACCTTCTTTCAAAAACCTCCGCAACGTGACATCACTTCCGCTCTTAGCGCCTTCAAAATAAGAGCTCAAGGCGTATACTGTATAACAGCGCATAACAGGAACTTAACATCACAAAGAGGAAAGCCCATGAAAATAGGTTACAAAAGTTATTTAATAAGAAGCCAAAAAAGTGCAAAAACAATAATGTTCGTGTTGGAGGAGTTGTGAATTAGGTACACCTGCAGTCTGCAGGTGTATCTAATGTTGTGTCCCTGCAGTCATTCACAACTGATCCTCCAACACCAACATTATTGTTTTTGCACTTTTTGGCTTCTTATGAAATATTTTTTTTAAATAGATTCAATCTTGCACGTGGAAAGTTTAAGTGTGGGCTTTAGTTGATACAACAATTCTACGGCGGGGGTGCAGGAGGCGAGCCTCAGCCAGTGCGTCTTTTGCAGCCGTTTTATGATCGCTCAGCACAAGAAATACGTTACACACATACAGTTGTTGACAAAATACACTGTACATTATATACCTCAGCTAACTAAACTATGGAAATGTATAATATAGTTCATATAGCAATACGGTCTCACTGCACAGCAGGCCAGCAGTTAGCCGAGTCATTGCGCAATCCATGTTGAGGCACTGAGTGACGTGCCTCGACTGGCTGCCGTTCACCGCACCGTCTCTTCTCAGTATTTGAACGGCAAATGTGAAAATTCAGCGATTTTGAATAAAAATAATCTAAAACTGGTGAAGTTAAATGGAAAATAACTTTATAGTATAATCACTGGATACATATAACAATTTAATAATTTTTTTTTCTTTTTACATTTTTTTTCTTTCCATGATGGCACTGGTGCAGGTGATGGACGGCCTGCCAATTGCCGATCCCGGTCCAGTTACGGGTCGATCATGATCCTTTAATGGGACAGCCTTGGTCCAGTCCTTTGGGCCACATGACTCAGGTGATAGAGTGGTCGTCTGTTTCTGGTTCGATCCTCAGTCCCCCTGGGACCATGTCAAAGTACCCTTGAGTATCACCCACTTAGTCATCAGTGGGTTGACTTTAAGGACTTTGAGGACCTTGTAGGTCAAACAGGGCTACATGAATAAAAGTCCATTTACAATTAGCCAGTCATAGGTCAGTTATGTGCCAGCCAGTAGTCAATCATGGAGCAGTTTTTGGTTAAACATAGTGTCAGGTTCAAACACTGATGACATCTACTAAACAAGACAAGAAGCAAAGAATCAAACAGGAATGGGGAGTATGTAAACAGTCATTGTTTTCGGTCACATTAACACAAAAGAAAAAGATGCCTCGGGCTTGGGCTGGTCCTGGCTTCAGCCTAGGCAGGTCTTGGATGACAATAGATAACCCCCATCTCGTCTCCTCCCATCGTGCACAATGGATTTTTCCAAGCCTTTGCTTGGTGAAGCAAAGACAGCCTCTTGTCTGTTCATTGGGAACTCAGAACGGGAAGTTTTTTGATGATTTACATACAATTTTTCTGACACATAGGTCCTACTGGGTTGTCAAGGAAGAGATCATGGACTAGCCATGGATCCTTCATGGGCTAGTTAAGAACCGATGGTGGGTTGGTCATGCTTCAGTCATTGGTGGATCTACAACCAGTCAGTTTAAGTACCAATGATTGTCACACCCAGTGAGCAGCAGCTGCGGCCACGCCCGGAAATTATTTGTGGTGATTTAACCCCCAATTCCAACCCTTGATGCTGAGTGCCAAGCAGGGAGGTAATGGGTCCCATTTTTATAGTCTTTGGTATGACTCAGCCAGGGTTTGAACTCCCAACCTACCCATCTCAGAGCAGACACTCTAACCACTAAGCCACTGAGTCACGAGTCGGCCTTGGTCTTAGCATGAGTCGGTCATGGACCGATCATGTTTCAGCTGTAAGTCAGTTATAGGCCAGTCACAGGCTAAATATCGGTCAATCATCAGCCAGTCACAGGGTAGTTACATATACTGTGTCATGTCTGTGTAATCATGTTTTGTTTAGTTATAGGACTCTTTAGTTTCTGTCTTTTCACTCCCTTGTCTTGTTTCCATGATTACCCCATTAGTTTCACCTGTTCCACGTTTGGACTCATTGTGCACTCTTGATTGTCACCATAGCAACCCATTGGTTTTCACCTGTCACGCACCTGTTTCACGTCTTGAGTCACGCACCTGTTTTCGTTAATCATGTCTGTAGTATTTAAGTTCAGTGTTTTTCAGTTTGTCTTTCTGACGACATCTCCACATTTATGCCCTGTCCATTCTTTCCATGTCCATTCTTCATGCAACTATTTTTGTCCAAGCCAAGTAAGTTTTGTTCCATGTTTATAGTCTTTTTGGTTTCATAGTTTGTTCTCCGCCATTGTGCGTGCTTTTCGTTTGTACTTTTTTGCTATAGTCTTTTGGTTTCATAGTTTATTCTCCGCCTCTGTGCGCGCTTTTTGTTTGATCCTTTTTTTTTTGTATTTATAGTTAATAAATAAATCACGTACCTTCATTCCCGTCTCGCCCGTGCCAACTTTCCGTTGCATCCCGGAAAAGCAAACACCCAAGACCAAGTCATGACATACTGTAGGTAAGGTTGTATTTTTGCCTCATTCCCGTGAGAATCCTGCGTACGGCTGAAGCCTTAAAGGGTGGGACTATCCAAACAACCACCAGATATCATTTGTGAGCAGATGATACTGTATCATCTTGTTCTCTTTTGAACTTATCAGGTCTTATCAGGTCGGCAGTGCATTTTTTGCGTATTCTTCACTTGCACTTTAAGTGAGGTGTAAGGCAAAAACTAATCTAGACCCACGGTAGGTTAGCCACAGGCCAGTCCCAAGTCAGTAATGAGTCAGTCAAAGTCTAGTTACAGACCGGTCATAAGCAATTTATAGGCTGTTTCATATGGCAGTCATAGGGCAGTCGTAGGCCAAGCAGGGCTCGGCATGGATTGGTCATAGGGCTGTCATACAGCAATAATAGGCTAGTTATAAGCCAGTCACTGGCTAGTTAGAGAGGAGTCATAGGCTGGTTATAGGTTAGTCATGAGCCAGTCATACGGCAGTAACAGGTCAGTCATGGGCTAGTTATAGGACAGTCATACGGCAGTCATAGGTAAATCATAGGCCAGACTAGGCTAGTTATAGGACAGTCTTACAGCAGTCACAGGGCGGTCATAGGCTATATCAGGGGTCGGCAACCTTTACCAGTCAAAGAGCCATTTTGACCATTTTCACAATTTAAAGATAACAATGGGAGCCACAAAAAAATTTTGAAATTTAAAACGAAATAACACTACATAAAAAGTATTTTTTTTGCTTAGTGCTATGTATAAACCAGGGGTCTCAGAAACGCTGCCCATACCTTACTATAGAATTTGAAAGCTGGTGCGGCGGCTGTGATGGTACAGCATATAGCACCCACTACAACCAGCGTGCCTGATCAACCACACGTTATATGGGGCTTCCGCTTGCTCAAGTAGGTGACAGCAAGGCATACTTGGTCAACAACCACACAGGTTACACTGACGGTGGCGGTATAAAAAAAAAAAAACTTTAACACTCTTACTAATAATGCGCCACACTGTGAACCCACACCAAACAAGAATGACAAACACATTTCGGGAGAACATCTGCACCGTAACACAACATAAACACAACAGGACAAATACCCAGAATCCCATGCAGCCAGGGCCGCCCGTGGCATAGGCTGTATAGGCAAATGCTAAGGGCGCCGTCCATCAGGGGGCGCCATGCCAGTGCCACAATGTTGGAGAAAAAAAAAGGAAAAAAAAGTTGTTACTATTATTTCTAAATACAAAAAAATAATCTCACGTTAATTAAAATGCAAAGTAAAGCCTATTTAATAGAAATATTATTTGTTACAACATTACGCCCCCCCTCCTCCCCCCGCACGGTGCGCCCCCTCCCTTCCCGTATCATGACTCTTTTTGGACGTCACCACATCAAAAAATCAACACAAGATGTCAAAACGGCCAAAACTGTCAGGTGCCCAGGGAAGAAAAAAGAGAAAAGAAGAGGAGGAGAAACGAGAAAAGACAGAGGTAGCAGGTAGGTAACGTTAGCCTACATGAAATTATTTGTCTGTTACAGAATGTGATAGTAACCTGGCTTTTTAGCATTAAGCTAATGTTACATGATTCGGCAATTGCTAATCAATAAATAGCTAGTTCTGTTTTAACGTCGGGTTAATATTGTGGAGGGGGCTAAATTGTTATGGAAAATAATAATGTAACGTTAGGTAATTACAGTACTCCCACCTTACATTCCCCAGGGACATTTGTATTAGATCTTTTAAGCAGGTGTTTTTTGTTTACATTGTTATTGCCTTCTGGTTAGCTAATGTTTGCCCTGCAGGTAATAGTCACTTTTCCACCCCTTTATATATTAGGTATAGTTGTAAGTAAAAAAAAAAGGTCAAAGACAAAGCTATTCGGGTTCTTGTGAGTATATACACTTCACTGCCGATGTGGGGGGGCGCCACCTAAAATCTTGCCTAGGGCGCCAGATTGGTTAGGGCCGGGCCTGCGCATCAGAGTGATCAAAGAGCCGCATGCGGCTCCGGAGCCGCGGGTTGCCAACCCCTGGGCTATTTATAGGTCAGTCATAAGCCAGTCATGACCCAGTCATAGGCTAGTCAGAGACGAGTTGTAGGTCAGTCATAGGCCCGTCTTACGGCATTCATAGGCTATTTATTGGTCACTAAGTCCTAAGCCAGGACAACAGGCTAGTCATAGGCCAATCATGAACCAGTCAAAGGTTAGTCATAGTCGTATGTCAGTCATAGGCCAGTCAGGAACCAGGTCAAGACATTTATCATACACCTGTGTAGTTACTTCCTGTTTCTGTTCCTGTTTTTTAGTCTCCTCTGCTGATGAGTGTCCTTTTTTCCAAAATCCCCCAAAGTGAAGTTAAAGATGTTATCAAAGGGGAGGCTGTAGACAAAAATAAACAAATAAAAAATTATTTTGATCTCATCAGAAGTCTTTCATGTGCGTTTGTTGTTGTTTACTTGCAGCCACAGGGGGTCAGAGCTGAGAACACCTGCTGAGTCAAGTGTTGCTGATCTTGTGTTGTACATTTCAAACATAACTGCTGTTTGATGCATAACTTTTTATTAGTTTTCATGTGCAGTCATTTACATAGCAAATTACAAAACGCACAAGCAGTGAAGTTGTCACGTTGTGTAAATGGTCAATAAAAAAGAGAATACAACAAATCCTTTTCAACTTATATTCAATTGAATAGACTGCAAAGACAAGATATTTCATGTTCACACAGAGAAACTTTGTTATTTTTTGCAAATATTAGCTCATTTGGAATTTGATGCCTGCGACATGTTTCAAAGAAGCTGGCACAAGTGGCAAAAAAGAGTGATAAAGTTGAGGAATGCTCATCAAAGACTTATTTGGAACATCCCACAGGTGAACGGGCTGATTGGGAACAGGTGGGTGCCATGATTGGGTATAAAAGCAGCTTCCATGAAATGCTCAGTCATTCACAAACAAGGACGGGGCGAGGGTCGCCACTTTGTCAACAAATGCCTGAGCAAATTGTTTAAGAACAACATTTCTCAACAAGGAATTTAGGGATTTCACCATCTACGCTCCGTAATATCATCAAACGGTTCAGAGAATCTGGAGGAATCACTGCACGTAAGCCATGATATTACACACCTTGGATTCCTCAGGCGGTACTGCATGAAAAAGCCACATCAGTGTGTAAAGGATATCACCACATGGGCTCAGGAACATTTCAGAGAACCACAGTCAGTGTCCTCAAATCTAAACATCAGACATGGAAATGATCAGCTGGACTCTCGACGCAATTGACAAAGTCTTTTCGACGAGGAAAAGAGGTTTGGGGGAGCCTGGCTGCCCTGATGGAACCATTGCTGCGGGGTACGTGAGAGATTCCTGGGACAAATGGAGAATCATGTGCCTCTCAGTCCTTTCCATCGAGGACGTGGAAGACATCTACCTATTTGGAACCGTGATCGCGGGGCATCCGCTGACTGGGCTGGGCATTGCTCTGGTGTATCGTCAAATCCGTAAGACGATGGCAGCCACTCAAGGAGCCCAAAGGCTGTTCGTCGCAATGGAAGGTTTGGGCCGGGCTGTGGGATCACAGACTGGGGCGATTTCTGAACTGAATCGCAAGATGGATCACATCATGGAGAAGCTTGCTGAAAAGGAAAATTGAATTGAATATGAGAGAAGCCAGCATGGACGAATAGAACAGACAAGTCATTGTATTGTCTGCTCGCGGAAAACAAAACATCCTAATCTACAATTTGACTCCCTCGACGCAAGACCAGGCTGTTCTGAAAAACACCCCCCGAGGACACCTCAATGATGGACGCTTTTGACCTCCCTCCCTCCTCAGCGACACCTGGAGTCGAACTTTTGTAGATCGGCCTCAGTCTATAAAAAACATTACATCATCACACCCAAGACAATGGGCACATACACACTAGAGATGCGCGGATAGGCAATTATTTCATCCGCAACCGCATCAGAAAGTCGTCAACCATCCGCAATCCACCCGATCTAACATTTCATCAGAACCGCATCCGCCCGCCATCCGCCCGTTGTTATATATCTAATATAGACGATGCAAGGCATTAGTGAGGTTATAAAGCTTTTGCCTGTTAAAGAAAGGAGACTGATCCAATGCAGCACAGACATTCGCGTGCCACGCTGTCACGACCCAGACGCACACCAGTGCGCAATCATATGGGAGCCGCACTGAGCGCATCTCCAAGCGCGTCTCGCTGCCGGCGACGGCCGGGTATATGGGCCCGACGCTCCAGCGCCATCCATTTTCAGGGCTAGTTGATTCGGCAGGTGGGTTGTTACACACTCCTTAGCGGGTTCCAACTTCCATGGCCACCGTCCTAGCTGCTGTCTATATCAACCAGGGTGAGCCCCACCCCTTTCGTGAGCGCACTGCGCGCGGAGTGACCCCTGTTACGCGCCCCCGGCAACAGGGGTGGCGGGCAGGTAAGCTGCGCGGGCGGAGCGCGCGGAGTGACCCCTGTTACGAGCCCCCGGCCACGGGGGTGGCGGGCAGGTAAGCTGCTTACCTGCTGCGCGTGACGCCGGCCGCGGCGAAGGCGGACGAGGCGGGGTGTCGGTGCGGTGGGCGCAGTGGTGACCCTGGATGTGCGTCGGGCCCTTCTCGCGGATCGCCTCAGCTACGGCCCTCTCGGGGGAAGGGGCCTCGGTCCCGGACCCCGGCGAGGCGTCCCTTCTCCGCTCCGTAAAAGTGTCCATCTCTTTTTTTTTTTTTCTTCTGTTGTGGCATATGCTGCAGGTGCCTGCTCGTTTTTCGTATGTGGGTAACAACATTTAACTATGTATATATATTTCCGAATTGGTTTAACTGCCACCCGCCTGAATCTATTTAAAATCTAATTTTTTTTTATTTCAACCACCCGACCCGACCCGACCCGCGGATAAAATCTAATTTTTTTTAATTTCATCCGCCCGATCCGCGGATAATCCGCGGACTCCGCGGTTGTGCCCGCAAACCGCGCATCTCTAATACACACACACACACCCCTCCCCCACCCCACGCCTTCACCACCGCTTCTTTCCCCTCGGGGTGATGGTCGGATGGCAGCGCTTCATAGCAGCAGTCGACCTCCAGGGCCCCAACTCCCCGCCCCTCTGTTGTGAGTTTGTGGTGATTAAATGTAACGTGTTTATGCGTGCATGGCATGGAGGTTTTTTCCCACTCCAGACTAGACCCCCTTAGGAGCCCAGTCTAGATTGTATTTTTTTTACTCATCCTCCCCCAGCGTTTACCTTTTTCCCCTCTTTTACGGGGCGCTCCTGTTTGTTTGTCCCATCTTGGACAGGTTTGTGCTGAAAACAAAGTTTTGTTGTACTTGTTCAATGACAATAAAGACCTATTTATCTATCTATTTGCTGAGTGTGTGTCGGACTAAAAAATCCTCTTGCTAGTATCCACCTGATACTGATACCACCCTGAGTGTGGATGATATCGCTGTTAGAAAGGATGTGTGACTGTGATCAATAAGAGGTGGCGACCCGCCAGGAATGGAAAAAAAAAAAAACATGCAATGAAGTCACCCAGCTTCCCATTGCAGCAGCAATGCATTATGGGAAAGAAGGTAAACAAAGGTGAAGCGATGCTATCTTTGTGCTCGATAGTTGCAGGACTTTATAGTCTTGTTGAAGTCTTATCTGTGGCGCTCCATCACGCTGACGCTCTGCTGCTCTTCTCTCTACAACACCAAAAGAAAAGAAACAAGATTACAAAGTGAAAGTGAAAGTAAACGCCACATTCCACATGAGAAACTGCACCCAAATTGACTTTGACAAACAAAACGACTTTGTCACTAAAAAAGCGCTTTTTTAATTCAAACGTGCTGAGTCGGCACTCAAACACAAATAGCCCGCCGGGCGAGGAATAGTCGCCTCGTGTGATACGTGTCCTATTGATCTTGGAAGCTCGAAGAGAACCAGGCTTCTCCCGATCTTGGTCTGATTCCTCGGTCTGGTTGTGTCGTCCCTCAAAGCCAATAGGATTCTTGTTTCTGTCTGAACGAAACACGCAGGAATGTAGTTCTAGAGTACTTAGTTAGGTCAGCCATGTTGACTCAATTACCTGCCAGTGCCAGGATGTTCAAAATCAATAGGGTTGTTGGTCTGACAAAGAAAGACGTGAAATGGAGACCTGATGAGAACAAACCTCATCTTGTTTCTGACATCCCAAAATAAATCATGGGGTTTAAGTTTCCAAAATGCAAAATCACGAGGTTTCTTGTATGTTGGATGCAAAATCAATAGGGTTCTTCTAGCTACTATGGAACTTAACATGCAGTGTCACCACAGTCCACCAGGGGGAGCCCTCATTGACGCTACTATGTAACTTAACATGCAGTGTCACCACAGTCCACCAGGGGGAGCCCTCATTGACGCTACTATGTAACTTAACATGCAGTGTCACCACAGTCCACCAGGGGGAGCCCTCATTGACGCTACTATGTAACTTAACATGCAGTGTCACCACAGTCCACCAGAGGGAGCCCTCATTGACGCTACTATGTAACTTAACATGCAGTGTCACCACAGTCCACCAGAGGGAGCCCTCATTGACGCTACTATGTAACTTAACATGCAGTGTCACCACAGTCCACCAGGGGGAGCCCTCATTGACGCTACTATGTAACTTAACATGCAGTGTCACCACAGTCCACCAGAGGGAGCCCTCATTGACGCAACTATGTAACTTAACATGCAGTGTCACCACAGTCCACCAGGGGGAGCCCTCATTGACGCTACTATGTAACTTAACATGCAGTGTCACCACAGTCCACCAGGGGGAGCCCTCATTGACGCTACTATGTAACTTAACATGCAGTGTCACCACAGTCCACCAGGGGGAGCCCTCATTGACGCTACTATGTAACTTAACATGCAGTGTCACCACAGTCCACCAGAGGGAGCCCTCATTGACGCTACTATGTAACTTAACATGCAGTGTCACCACAGTCCACCAGGGGGAGCCCTCATTGACGCTACTATGTAACTTAACATGCAGTGTCACCACAGTCCAGCAGAGGGAGCCCTCATTGACGCTACTATGTAACTTAACATGCAGTGTCACCACAGTCCACCAGAGGGAGCCCTCATTGACGCTACTATGTAACTTAACATGCAGTGTCACCACAGTCCACCAGAGGGAGCCCTCATTGACGCTATTATGTAACTTAACATGCGGTGTCACCACAGTCCACCAGAGGGAGCCCTCATTGACGCTACTATGTAACTTAACATGCAGTGTCACCACAGTCCACCAGGGGGAGCCCTCATTGACGCTACTATGTAACTTAACATGCAGTGTCACCACAGTCCACCAGGGGGAGCCCTCATTGAAGCTACTATGTAACTTAACATGCAGTGTCACCACAGTCCACCAGAGGGAGCCCTCATTGACCCTACTATGCAGTGTCACCACAGTCCACCAGGGGGAGCCCTCATTGACGCTACTATGTAACTTAACATGCAGTGTCACCACAGTCCACCAGAGGGAGCCCTCATTGACGCTACTATGTAACTTAACATGCAGTGTCACCACAGTCCACCAGAGGGAGCCCTCATTGACGCTACTATGTAACTTAACATGCAGTGTCACCACAGTCCACCAGGGGGAGCCCTCATTGACGCTACTATGTAACTTAACATGCAGTGTCACCACAGTCCACCAGAGGGAGCCCTCATTGACCCTACTATGCAGTGTCACCACAGTCCACCAGGGGGAGCCCTCATTGACGCTACTATGTAACTTAACATGCAGTGTCACCACAGTCCACCAGAGGGAGCCCTCATTGACGCTACTATGTAACTTAACATGCAGTGTCACCACAGTCCACCAGAGGGAGCCCTCTTTGACGCTACTATGTAACTTAACATGCAGTGTCACCACAGTCCACCAGAGGGAGCCCTCATTGACGCTACTATGTAACTTAACATGCAGTGTCACCACAGTCCACCAGGGGGAGCCCTCATTGACGCTACTATGTAACTTAACATGCAGTGTCACCACAGTCCACCAGAGGGAGCCCTCATTGACGCTACTATGCAGTGTCGCCACAGTCCACCAGGGGGAGCCCTCATTGACGCTACTATGTAACTTAACATGCAGTGTCACCACAGTCCACCAGAGGGAGCCCTCATTGACGCTACTATGCAGTGTCACCACAGTCCACCAGGGGGAGCCCTCATTGACGCTACTATGTAACTTAACATGCAGTGTCACCACAGTCCACCAGAGGGAGCCCTCATTGACGCTACTATGTAACTTAACATGCAGTGTCACCACAGTCCACCAGAGGGAGCCCTCATTGACGCTACTATGTAACTTAACATGCAGTGTCACCACAGTCCACCAGGGGGAGCCCTCATTGACGCTACTATGTAACTTAACATGCAGTGTCACCACAGTCCACCAGGGGGAGCCCTCATTGACGCTACTATGTAACTTAACATGCAGTGTCACCACAGTCCACCAGAGGGAGCCCTCATTGACGCTACTATGTAACTTAACATGCAGTGTCACCACAGTCCACCAGAGGGAGCCCTCATTGACGCTACTATGTAACTTAACATGCAGTGTCACCACAGTCCACCAGGGGGAGCCCTCATTGACGCTACTATGTAACTTAACATGCAGTGTCACCACAGTCCACCAGAGGGAGCCCTCATTGACGCTACTATGTAACTTAACATGCAGTGTCACCACAGTCCACCAGGGGGAGCCCTCATTGATGCTACTATGTAACTTAACATGCAGTGTCACCACAGTCCACCAGAGGGAGCCCTCATTGACGCTACTATGCAGTGTCACCACAGTCCACCAGGGGGAGCCCTCATTGACGCTACTATGTAACTTAACATGCGGTGTCACCACAGTCCAGCAGGGGGAGCCCTCATTGACGCTACTATGTAACTTAACATGCAGTGTCACCACAGTCCACCAGAGGGAGCCCTCATTGACGCTACTATGTAACTTAACATGCGGTGTCACCACAGTCCACCAGAGGGAGCCCTCATTGACGCTACTATGTAACTTAACATGCAGTGTCACCACAGTCCATCAGAGGGAGCCCTCATTGAAACTACTATGTAACTTAACATGCAGTGTCACCACAGTCCACCAGGGGGAGCCCTCATTGACGCTACTATGTAACTTAACATGCGGTGTCACCACAGTCCACCAGAGGGAGCCCTCATTGACGCTACTATGCAGTGTCGCCACAGTCCACCAGGGGGAGCCCTCATTGACGCTACTATGTAACTTAACATGCAGTGTCACCACAGTCCACCGGGGGGAGCCCTCATTGACGCTACTATGTAACTTAACATGCAGTGTCACCACAGTCCACCAGAGGGAGCCCTCATTGACGCTACTATGCAGTGTCACCACAGTCCACCAGGGGGAGCCCTCATTGACGCTACTATGTAACTTAACATGCAGTGTCACCACAGTCCACCAGAGGGAGCCCTCATTGACGCTACTATGTAACTTAACATGCAGTGTCACCACAGTCCACCAGGGGGAGCCCTGCAGTAGAAAAGAAAAGTGCCTTGAAGAAAACATCATTCATGCGTTCTTTTTCCTTTGTCTTGTGTAGTTTGTGGTCTCTGCGGGATGCGGCAAGGCCGGCTAAACGCCTGCCAACTTTTCCCTCCAAATATTTTATTTGTGACACGACATTAGGCGCACAATAACGCCGACTGTCAGCGGGCGTGAATCACGGCGCTGTCAGAGAAACAACAAACCGGCGTCTTAAATCACACTTTTCCACCTGGCGCTCTACAGAAAATAAGCTCTTCAGACATTTCACGGCAAAAAAGATTTATCGTTTCTGCTTTTTCTATTCCTCCCCTCTGCGCGGAGATCAATTCCACAGATAAAGACGAATGTTTGAATTTCTATTTCTGCTTGGTTGTGATGGTTATCGCCATATTGTGGTGACGGCTGTCAGGCCAGAGGAGGAAGCAGGAGTTCTGCCTTCTGGAACAAGATGGATGTCGCTTTTTTGTTTTTTAGCACAAAGACAATTCCTCCAATAAAAAGTAAGCCTAGATTAGAGTTGTCCCAATACCAATAATTTGGTACTGGTACCAAAATGTATTTTGGTACTTTTCTAAATAAAGGGGACCACATTGTCTTTATTGGAACAACAAATGTCAGTGTACATGAAGCATATATTTATTATTGTCATTTAGTCCTTAAATAAAATAGACAACTTGTCTTTTAGTAGTAAGTAAACAAACAAAGACTCCTAATAAGTCGTATGCAGTAACATATTGTGTCATTTATACAGGCCCGGCCCTAATCAATCTGGCGCCCTAGGCAAGATTTTAGGTGGCGCCCCCCCCCCCCCCACATCGGCAGTGAAGTGTATATACTCACAAGAACCCGAATAGCTTTGTCTTTGACTCTTTTTTTTTACTTACAACTATACCTAATATATAAAGGGGTGGAAAAGTGACTATTACCTGCAGGGCAAACATTAGCTAACCAGAAGGCAATAATGTAAACAAAAAACACCTGCTTAAAAGATCTAATACAAATGTCCCTGAGGAATGTAAAGTGGGAGTACTGTAATTACCTAACGTTACATTATTATTTTCCATAACAATTTAGCCCCCTCCACAATATTAACCCGACGTTAAAACAGAACTAGCTATTTATTGATTAGCAAATGCCGAATCATGTAACATTAGCTTAATGCTAAAAAGCCAGGTTACTATCACATTCTGTAACAGACAAATAATTTCATGTAGGCTAACGTTACCTACCTGCTACCTCTGTCTTTTCTCGTTTCTCCTCCTCTTCTGTTCTCTTTTTTCTTCCCTGGACACCTGACAGTTTTGGCCGTTTTGACATCTTGTGTTGATTTTTTGATGTGGTGACGTCCAAAAAGAGTCATGATACGGGAAGGGAGGGGGCGCACCGTGCGGGGGGAAGAGGGGGGCCGTAATGTTGTAACAAATAATATTTCTATTAAATAGGCTTTACTTTGCATTTTAATTAACGTGAGATTATTTTTTTGTATTTAGAAATAATAGTAACAACTTTTTTTTTCTTTTTTTTTTCTCCAACATTTGTGGCACTGGCATGGCGCCCCCTGATGGACGGCGCCCTTAGCATTTGCCTATACGGCCTATGCCACGGGCCGGCCCTGCATTTATACACCTATTATTTTGTACACATTATGAGGGACAAACTGTAAAAATGGATTATTAATCTACTTGTTCATTTACTGTTAATATCTGCTTATTTTCTGTTGTAACATGTTCTATCTACACTTCTGTTAAAATGTAATAATCACTTATTCTTCTCTTCTTTGATACTTGACATTAGTTTTGGATGATACCACACATTTAGGTATGGATGTGATACCAAGTAGTTACAGGATCATACATTGGTCATATTCAAAGTCCTCATGTGTCCAGGGACGTATTTCCCGACTTTATAAACATAATATGAATTTTATAAAACAAAAAAAGATGTTATGATGATAAAACATATCGACGTAATCATAGTAGTATCGACTAGATACACTATTGTACTTGGTATCAATACAGTGGATGTCAGGTGTGGATCCACCCATGGCATTTGTTTACATTGTGACGGCGGTGAGTTATTGTATCCTCCTACGGTGTGTAATGAAGCATGTTTAGCTATTCCTTGTCCTCCAGTGATAAAGATACTTGTATTTCCCAAAGCCTTTTATTTAAGCAACTTTAGTTGGCAAGTTTACAAACCAAACAACCACCAGACTCTCTAATGAGCACAGGGTCCCAAAAGCATGAAATTATTCATGTTTTTTGTGTTTTTTTATTAGGATCCAGCAGCTCTGCGTGCGCTTTAACATGTTGCTGTAAAATTCATGCGTGTTACATTTGAAGTATTGTTTTTTACCAGCAACTCACCAACACAACTCTGGCTCTGCAACATACTTAGCTGTGTTTCATTTGACACTTTCTCATGCACTCCAAATCATTACTAAAGATTAAACATAAGTCCCGTAAAATGAGTTTTCTCTCCAATCATCGCCTGCTTCAAATTAAATCCTCGCCCTCAGGAAAACAAATGCTATTTTTACAGTATGTCATGTATAATATTTCTGTGGGGATCCAAAAAAAAAAAATTATATATATATATATATATATATATAAAAGTGTAAAAATAAATTGTATATATATAAAAAATATATATATATATATATATATATATATATATATATATATACATATATATATATATATATATATATATATATATACATATATAAATATATATTATTTTTTTTACACTTTTTATATATATATACATACATATACATATATATATATATATATATATATATATATATATATATATATATATATATATATATATATATATATATATATATATATATATATATATATATACATATATGTCAACACTCGTGATTTAGGGCTGTATAAATACACTTTGATTGATTGATTTATATATATATATTTATATATATATATACAAATAAATATAAAAGTATATATATATATATATAAATATATATATATATATATGTATATATATATATATATACTTTTTTTTACACTTTGATATTTATATGTATATATATATATATATATAAATATATATTTTTTTTTTACACTTTTTATATATATATACATACATATACATATATATATGTATATATATATATATATATATATATATATATTTATTTATTTTTCACACTTATATATATATATATATATATATATATATATATATATATATATATATATATATATACATGTATGTCGACACTCGTGATTTAGGGCTGTATAAATACACTTTGATTGATTGATTTATATATATATATATTTATATATATATACAAATAAATATAAAAGTGTAAAAAAAGTATATATATATGTATATATACATATATATATATATATATATATATATAAGTCTAAGAAAATGCATTATTTATATATATATATATATATATATATATATATATATATATATATATATATATACATATACATATATAAGTATATATATATATAGATATATATATATATGTATATATATATATATACTTTTCTTTACACTTTTATATTTATATGTGTATATATATATATATATATATATATATATAACTCTTGAATCTCCATCTCAACTTCAGCTCTACCTGTCTATCATAACTTTTTATTATTTTATATATTTTATTTTTGTTTTTTTAATGTCATTTTTGTCCAAGGAAGCTTGTTTTTTTTATATGGCAAACACACAAAATATGCAATATTTTCCCCCCCAAAAAAATATGTATATTTTGAAGTTAAATGTTTGATGTGAAGTAATTCAAGCTTTGACTAAATCAGTCATTCATAATGTTTTTGTTTTGTTTTGTTTAAAAAAAAAAAGAAAAATCCCACTAAATTGTTAGGCATCCAAAAGAGCCCCACTCATAAAAATGTAACAAATACATTTTTATACAAATACAAAGTTTTTATTATTGCATATATGTCATTGTTGTTTAATCATTTAGGACGCCATCTTGTACGAGGTGCTCCAGGAACCGTGGTGTGTTAAGTTAAGTTGAGTTAAGTTAAGTTAAGTTAAGTTAAGTTAAGTCATCAATGGACGACTTGTCCTCACACCACACTTGTCCTCCAGCAAAGTGTTGGAGCTGGGACATCCATCATTCCAAGATAACGGATCGCTCGCATACTCCAGCGAATTATTGATTTTTTTCTGAATCAATGCTCCTCCCCAGGAGGAGGGCCGGCGTCCATCACGGCGTCCATCGCGGCGGGCGAGTTCAACCTCGCCGATTTCAATCTGTCACGTTCAATAAGAGCAGAAGTCGCTACTAATCGCTGCTGGATTCCTTTTTTTTTCACATCCTGATGACTCCTTTCATTGGAATTGACTTTTTTTTAATGACATAAAATTGGCCTCAAGCCAGGAAAAGTGCAATTACAGTTAGCATTTGGAGGGAAAATAACCTCATCATATTACAATGTAGGAGTCTATCACACACAGTAACTATTCAACTTATCATAGTTGTTGTATTATAATGTAGGAGTCTATCACACACAATAACTATTCAACTTATCATAGCTGTTGTATTATAATGTAGGAGTCTATCACACACAATAACTATTCAACTTATCATAGCTGTTGTATTATAATGTAGGAGTCTATCACACACAATAACTATTCAACTTATCATAGCTGTTGTATTATAATGTAGGAGTCTATCACACACAGTAACTATTCAACTTATCATAGCTGTTGTATTATAATGTAGGAGTCTATCACACACAATAACCATTCAACTTATCATAGCTGTTGTATTATAATGTAGGAGTCTATCACACACAATAACTATTCAACTTATCATAGCTGTTGTATTATAATGTAGGAGTCTATCACACACAATAACCATTCAATTTATCATAGCTGTTGTATTATAATGTAGGAGTCTATCACACACAATAACTATTCAACTTGTCACAGCTGTTGTATTATATTGTAGGAGTCTATCACACACAATAACTGTTGAACTTGTCATAGCTGTTGTATTATAATGTAGGAGTCTATCACACACAACAACTATTCAACTTATCATAGCTGTTGTATCATAATGTAGGAGTCTATCACACACAATAACTATTCAACTTATCATAGCTGTTGTATTACAATGTAGGAGTCTATCACACACAATAACTATTCAACTTATCATAGCTGTTGTATTATAATGTAGGAGTCTATCACACACAATAACTATTCAATTTATCATAGTTGTTGTATTATAATGTAGGAGTCTATCACACACAATAACCATTCAACGTATCATAGCTGTTGTATTATAATGTAGGAGTCTATCACACACAGTAACTATTCAACTTATCATAGCTGTTGTATCATAATGTAGGAGTCTATCACACACAATAACTATTCAACTTATCATAGCTGTTGTATTACAATGTAGGAGTCTATCACACACAATAACTATTCAACTTATCATAGCTGTTGTATTATAATGTAGGAGTCTATCACACACAATTACCATTCAACTTATCATAGCTGTTGTATTATAATGTAGGAGTCTATCACACACAATAACTATTCAACTTATCATAGCTCTTGTATTATATTGTAGGAGTCTATTACACACAATAACTATTCAACTTATCATAGCTGTTGTATCATAATGTAGGAGTCTATCACACACAATAACTATTCAACTTATCATAGCTGTTGTATCATAATGTAGGAGTCTATCACACACAATAACTATTCAACTTGTCATAGCTGTTGTATTATAATGTAGGAGTCTATCACACACAATAACTATTCAACTTGTCATAGCTGTTGTATTATAATGTAGGAGTCTCTCACACACAATAACTATTCAACGTATCATAGCTGTTGTATTATAATGTAGGAGTCTATCACACACAATAACTATTCAACTTATCATAGCTGTTGTATTATAATGTAGGAGTCTATCACACACAATAACTATTCAACTTATCATAGCTGTTGTATAATAATGTAGGAGTCTATCACACACAACAACTATTCAACTTATCATAGCTGTTGTATAATAATGTAGGAGTCTATCACACACAACAACTATTCAACTTATCATAGCTGTTGTATCATAATGTAGGAGTCTATCACACACAATAACTATTCAACTTATCATAGCTGTTGTATTATAATGTAGGAGTCTATCACACACAATAACTATTCAACTTGTCATAGCTGTTGTATTATAATGTAGGAGTCTATCACACACAATAACTATTCAACTTATCATAGCTGTTGTATTATAATGTAGGAGTCCATCACACACAATAACTATTCAACTTATCATAGCTGTTGTATTATAATGTAGGAGTCTATCACACACAATAACTATTCAACTTATCATAGCTGTTGTATTATAATGTAGGAGTCTATCACACACAATAACCATTCAACTTATCATAGCTGTTGTATTATAATGTAGGAGTCTATCACACACAATAAGTATTCAACTTATCATAGCTGTTGTATTATAATGTAGGAGTCTATCACACACAATAACTATTCAACTTATCATAGCTGTTGTATTATAATGTAGGGGTCTATCACACACAATAACTATTCAATTTATCATAGCTGTTGTATTATAATGTAGGAGTCTATCACACACAATAACCATTCAACGTATCATAGCTGTTGTATTATAATGTAGGAGTCTATCACACACAATAACTATTCAACTTATCATAGCTGTTGTATTATAATGTAGGAGTCTATCACACACAATAACTATTCAATTTATCATAGCTGTTGTATTATAACGTAGGAGTCTATCACACACAATAACCATTCAACGTATCATAGCTGTTGTATTATAATGTAGGAGTCTATCACACACAATAACTATTGAACTTGATATAGCTGTTGTATTATAATGTAGGAGTCTATCACACACAATAACTATTCAACTTATCATAGCTGTTGTATTATAATGTAGGAGTCTATCACACACAAATACTATTCAACTCATCATAGCTGTTGTATTATAATGTAGGAGTCTATCACACACAATAACTATTCAACTTATCATAGCTGTTGTATAATAATGTAGGAGTCTATCACACACAACAACTATTCAACTTATCATAGCTGTTGTATAATAATGTAGGAGTCTATCACACACAACAACTATTCAACTTATCATAGCTGTTGTATCATAATGTAGGAGTCTATCACACACAATAACTATTCAACTTATCATAGCTGTTGTATTATAATGTAGGAGTCTATCACACACAATAACTATTCAACTTGTCATAGCTGTTGTATTATAATGTAGGAGTCTATCACACACAATAACTATTCAACTTATCATAGCTGTTGTATTATAATGTAGGAGTCCATCACACACAATAACTATTCAACTTATCATAGCTGTTGTATTATAATGTAGGAGTCTATCACACACAATAACTATTCAACTTATCATAGCTGTTGTATTATAATGTAGGAGTTTATCACACACAATAACCATTCAACTTATCATAGCTGTTGTATTATAATGTAGGAGTCTATCACACACAATAAGTATTCAACTTATCATAGCTGTTGTATTATAATGTAGGAGTCTATCACACACAATAACTATTCAACTTATCATAGCTGTTGTATTATAATGTAGGGGTCTATCACACACAATAACTATTCAATTTATCATAGCTGTTGTATTATAATGTAGGAGTCTATCACACACAATAACCATTCAACGTATCATAGCTGTTGTATTATAATGTAGGAGTCTATCACACACAATAACTATTCAACTTATCATAGCTGTTGTATTATAATGTAGGAGTCTATCACACACAATAACTATTCAATTTATCATAGCTGTTGTATTATAACGTAGGAGTCTATCACACACAATAACCATTCAACGTATCATAGCTGTTGTATTATAATGTAGGAGTCTATCACACACAATAACTATTGAACTTGATATAGCTGTTGTATTATAATGTAGGAGTCTATCACACACAATAACTATTCAACTTATCATAGCTGTTGTATTATAATGTAGGAGTCTATCACACACAAATACTATTCAACTCATCATAGCTGTTGTATTATAATGTAGGAGTCTATCACACACAATAACTATTCAACGTATCATAGCTGTTGTATTATATTGTAGGAGTCTATCACACACAATAACTATTCAACTTATTATAGCTGTTGTATTATAATGTAGGAGTCTATCACACACAATAACTATTCAACTTATCATAGCTGTTGTATCATAATGTAGGAGTCTATCACACACAATAACTATTCAACTTATCATAGCTGTTGTATTACAATGTAGGAGTCTATCACACACAATAACTATTCAACTTATCATAGCTGTTGTATTACAATGTAGGAGTCTATCACACACAATAACTATTCAACTTATCATAGCTGTTGTATCATAATGTAGGAGTCTATCACAAACAATAACTATTCAACTTATCATAGCTGTTGTATTATAATGTAGGAGTCTATCACACACAATAACTATTCAACTTATCATAACTGTTGTATTATATTGTGGGAGTCTATCACACACAATAACTATTCAACTTATCATAGCTGTTGTATTATAATGTAGGAGTCTATCACACACAATAACTATTGAACTTGTCATAGCTGTTGTATTATATTGTAGGAGTCTATCACACACAATAACCATTGAACTTGTCATAGCTGTTGTATTATAATGTAGGAGTCTATCACACACAAATACTATTCAACTCATCATAGCTGTTGTATTATAATGTAGGAGTCTATCACACACAATAACTATTCAACTTATCATAGCTGTTGTATTATAATGTAGGAGTCTATCACACAATAACTATTCAACTTATCATAGCTGTTGTATTATAATGTAGGAGTCTATCACACACAATAACCATTCAACTTATCATAGCTGTTGTATTATAATGTAGGAGTCTATTACACACAATAACTATTGAACTTATCATTGCTGTTATTTTATAATGTAGGAGTCTATCACACTCAATAACTATTCAACCTATCATAGCTGTTGTATTATAATGTAGGAGTCTATCACACACAATAACTATTCAACGTATCATAGCTGTTGTATTATAATGTAGGAGTCTATCACACATAATAACTATTGAACTTGTCATAGCTGTTGTATTATAATGTAGGAGTCTATCACACACAATAACTATTCAACTTATCATAGCTGTTGTATAATAATGTAGGAGTCTATCACACACAACAACTATTCAACTTATCATAGCTGTTGTATAATAATGTAGGAGTCTATCACACACAACAACTATTCAACTTATCATAGCTGTTGTATCATAATGTAGGAGTCTATCACACACAATAACTATTCAACTTATCATAGCTGTTGTATTATAATGTAGGAGTCTATCACACACAATAACTATTCAACTTATCATAGCTGTTGTATTATAATGTAGGAGTCCATCACACACAATAACTATTCAACTTATCATAGCTGTTGTATTATAATGTAGGAGTCTATCACACACAATAACTATTCAACTTATCATAGCTGTTGTATTATAATGTAGGAGTCTATCACACACAATAACCATTCAACTTATCATAGCTGTTGTATTATAATGTAGGAGTCTATCACACACAATAAGTATTCAACTTATCATAGCTGTTGTATTATAATGTAGGAGTCTATCACACACAATAACTATTCAACTTATCATAGCTGTTGTATTATAATGTAGGGGTCTATCACACACAATAACTATTCAATTTATCATAGCTGTTGTATTATAATGTAGGAGTCTATCACACACAATAACCATTCAACGTATCATAGCTGTTGTATTATAATGTAGGAGTCTATCACACACAATAACTATTCAACTTATCATAGCTGTTGTATTATAATGTAGGAGTCTATCACACACAATAACTATTCAATTTATCATAGCTGTTGTATTATAACGTAGGAGTCTATCACACACAATAACCATTCAACGTATCATAGCTGTTGTATTATAATGTAGGAGTCTATCACACACAATAACTATTGAACTTGATATAGCTGTTGTATTATAATGTAGGAGTCTATCACACACAATAACTATTCAACTTATCATAGCTGTTGTATTATAATGTAGGAGTCTATCACACACAAATACTATTCAACTCATCATAGCTGTTGTATTATAATGTAGGAGTCTATCACACACAATAACTATTCAACTTATCATAGCTGTTGTATAATAATGTAGGAGTCTATCACACACAACAACTATTCAACTTATCATAGCTGTTGTATAATAATGTAGGAGTCTATCACACACAACAACTATTCAACTTATCATAGCTGTTGTATCATAATGTAGGAGTCTATCACACACAATAACTATTCAACTTATCATAGCTGTTGTATTATAATGTAGGAGTCTATCACACACAATAACTATTCAACTTGTCATAGCTGTTGTATTATAATGTAGGAGTCTATCACACACAATAACTATTCAACTTATCATAGCTGTTGTATTATAATGTAGGAGTCCATCACACACAATAACTATTCAACTTATCATAGCTGTTGTATTATAATGTAGGAGTCTATCACACACAATAACTATTCAACTTATCATAGCTGTTGTATTATAATGTAGGAGTCTATCACACACAATAACCATTCAACTTATCATAGCTGTTGTATTATAATGTAGGAGTCTATCACACACAATAAGTATTCAACTTATCATAGCTGTTGTATTATAATGTAGGAGTCTATCACACACAATAACTATTCAACTTATCATAGCTGTTGTATTATAATGTAGGGGTCTATCACACACAATAACTATTCAATTTATCATAGCTGTTGTATTATAATGTAGGAGTCTATCACACACAATAACCATTCAACGTATCATAGCTGTTGTATTATAATGTAGGAGTCTATCACACACAATAACTATTCAACTTATCATAGCTGTTGTATTATAATGTAGGAGTCTATCACACACAATAACTATTCAATTTATCATAGCTGTTGTATTATAACGTAGGAGTCTATCACACACAATAACCATTCAACGTATCATAGCTGTTGTATTATAATGTAGGAGTCTATCACACACAATAACTATTGAACTTGATATAGCTGTTGTATTATAATGTAGGAGTCTATCACACACAATAACTATTCAACTTATCATAGCTGTTGTATTATAATGTAGGAGTCTATCACACACAAATACTATTCAACTCATCATAGCTGTTGTATTATAATGTAGGAGTCTATCACACACAATAACTATTCAACGTATCATAGCTGTTGTATTATATTGTAGGAGTCTATCACACACAATAACTATTCAACTTATTATAGCTGTTGTATTATAATGTAGGAGTCTATCACACACAATAACTATTCAACTTATCATAGCTGTTGTATCATAATGTAGGAGTCTATCACACACAATAACTATTCAACTTATCATAGCTGTTGTATTACAATGTAGGAGTCTATCACACACAATAACTATTCAACTTATCATAGCTGTTGTATTACAATGTAGGAGTCTATCACACACAATAACTATTCAACTTATCATAGCTGTTGTATCATAATGTAGGAGTCTATCACAAACAATAACTATTCAACTTATCATAGCTGTTGTATTATAATGTAGGAGTCTATCACACACAATAACTATTCAACTTATCATAACTGTTGTATTATATTGTGGGAGTCTATCACACACAATAACTATTCAACTTATCATAGCTGTTGTATTATAATGTAGGAGTCTATCACACACAATAACTATTGAACTTGTCATAGCTGTTGTATTATATTGTAGGAGTCTATCACACACAATAACCATTGAACTTGTCATAGCTGTTGTATTATAATGTAGGAGTCTATCACACACAAATACTATTCAACTCATCATAGCTGTTGTATTATAATGTAGGAGTCTATCACACACAATAACTATTCAACTTATCATAGCTGTTGTATTATAATGTAGGAGTCTATCACACAATAACTATTCAACTTATCATAGCTGTTGTATTATAATGTAGGAGTCTATCACACACAATAACCATTCAACTTATCATAGCTGTTGTATTATAATGTAGGAGTCTATCACACACAATAACTATTGAACTTATCATTGCTGTTGTATTATAATGTAGGAGTCTATCACACTCAATAACTATTCAACCTATCATAGCTGTTGTATTATAATGTAGGAGTCTATCACACACAATAACTATTCAACGTATCATAGCTGTTGTATTATAATGTAGGAGTCTATCACACACAATAACTATTCAACTTATCATAGCTGTTGTATTATAATGTAGGAGTCTATCACACACAAATACTATTCAACTCATCATAGCTGTTGTATTATAATGTAGGAGTCTATCACACACAATAACTATTCAACGTATCATAGCTGTTGTATTATATTGTAGGAGTCTATCACACACAATAACTATTCAACTTATTATAGCTGTTGTATTATAATGTAGGAGTCTATCACACACAATAACTATTCAACTTATCATAGCTGTTGTATCATAATGTAGGAGTCTATCACACACAATAACTATTCAACTTATCATAGCTGTTGTATTACAATGTAGGAGTCTATCACACACAATAACTATTCAACTTATCATAGCTGTTGTATTATATTGTAGGAGTCTATCACACACAATAACTATTCAACTTATCATAGCTGTTGTATCATAATGTAGGAGTCTATCACAAACAATAACTATTCAACTTATCATAGCTGTTGTATTATAATGTAGGAGTCTATCACACACAATAACTATTCAACTTATCATAACTGTTGTATTATATTGTGGGAGTCTATCACACACAATAACTATTCAACTTATCATAGCTGTTGTATTATAATGTAGGAGTCTATCACACACAATAACTATTGAACTTGTCATAGCTGTTGTATTATATTGTAGGAGTCTATCACACACAATAACCATTGAACTTGTCATAGCTGTTGTATTATAATGTAGGAGTCTATCACACACAAATACTATTCAACTCATCATAGCTGTTGTATTATAATGTAGGAGTCTATCACACACAATAACTATTCAACTTATCATAGCTGTTGTATTATAATGTAGGAGTCTATCACACAATAACTATTCAACTTATCATAGCTGTTGTATTATAATGTAGGAGTCTATCACACACAATAACCATTCAACTTATCATAGCTGTTGTATTATAATGTAGGAGTCTATCACACACAATAACTATTGAACTTATCATTGCTGTTGTATTATAATGTAGGAGTCTATCACACACAATAACTATTCAACTTATCATAGCTGTTGTATTATAATGTAGGAGTCTATCACACAATAACTATTCAACTTATCATAGCTGTTGTATTATAATGTAGGAGTCTATCACACACAATAACCATTCAACTTATCATAGCTGTTGTACTATAATGTAGGAGTCTATCACACACAATAACTATTGAACTTATCATTGCTGTTGTATTATAATGTAGGAGTCTATCACACACAATAACTATTCAACTTATCATAGCTGTTGTATTATAATGTAGGAGTCTATCACACACAATAACATTCAACTTATCATAGTTGTTGTATTATAATGTAGGAGTCTATTCCACACAATAACTATTGAACTTGTCATAGCTGTTGTATTATAATGTAGGAGTCTATTCCACACAATAACTATTGAACTTGTCATAGCTGTTGTATTATAATGTAGGAGTCTATCACACACAATAACTATTCAACTTATCATAGCTGTTGTATTATAATGTAGGAGTCTATCACACACAATAAGTATTCAACTTATCATAGCTGTTGTATTATAATGTAGGAGTCTAATACACACAATAAGTATTCAACTTATCATAGCTGTTGTATTGTAATGTAGGAGTCTATCACACACAATAACTATTCAACTTGGATGTTTTTTTAAGATAAAAGGAGTCGGAATGGGTACTGAAATCCGTACTTGAATAGGTACCGACTCAGCTAGACTATTTTTCATGGCAACAAAACCAAAAAAATTGGCACTTTTTTTGAAAATGCGTTTGCTCGATGCTAATTTACATTGGATTGGCCATAGACATGCTACTAGTTAGCATTAGAGTTTTCAAATTTGGTAACCAAAAGTACAGTGAGGTTTCACTTTTGAAAACGGGCTAGCTCGATGCTAACTTGAATTGGATTCGCCATAGACATGCTGTCAGTTAGCATCAGAGTTTTCAAATTTGGGAATCAAAAGTACAGTGAGGTTTCACTAACTTGATGCTAACTCAAATTAGATTTGCCATAGACATGCCACAAGTTACTATTACAATTTGGTCATCAAAACTAGAATAATTGGCATTCGAAAGTATAGTAAGGATATGTGAGAACACGCTAGTGCGATGTTGGATTTTCCATAGACATGCTATCAGTTAGCATTACAGTTTTCAAATTTAGGAATCAAAAGTACAGTGAGGTTTCACTTTTGAAAATGCGCTAGCTCGATGCTAACTTAAATTGGATTTGCCATAGACATGCTATCAGTTAGCAATAGAGTTTTCAAATTTGGTAATTGAAAGAAGAATTGGCACTCAAAGGTCCAGTGAGATTCCACTTTTGAAAATGTGCTAACTCGTTGCTAATTAACATTGGATTTGCCATGGACATGCTACCGGTTTAAATTTGGTCATCAAAACGAGAAGAATTGGCATTCGGAAGTATAGTAAGGATATGTGCGAACGCGCTAGCTTGATGCTAATTTACGTTGGATTTGCCATAGACATGCTACCAGTAAAAAAAAATAGCGTTTTCAGTTCGGGTAATCAAAACAAGAAGAATTGGCCCTCAAAAGTACGCTCAGGTACTACGTTTGAAAATGCGGTAGCTTGATGCCAAGCTACATTGAATTCACCATAGGCATGCTACCAGTTAGCATTAGAGTTTTCAAATTTGCTAGTCAAAAATACAGAATGTGCGGTTGGATGTACAAACTTTGCGTATGTAAATATGTACTGTATTTGTATATGTATGTGGGAGCGTAGATACCTATGTATGTATGTATGTACGTATGTGAGTATATGTGAATTTGTATGTACAATATATTTGACTCCAAGTGTGCGTGGGAGCCAGAGTACGGCCCCAGCCTCCCCGAGAGCCCAACCCACAAACAGTAGGTGTGGAGCCCAGGGAACCAGGGACCACCGCCCCCATGCAGCCAAGCCGGCCAGCGACAGGAATCCCAGAGCCCGGCCCACCGTGCCGCCCACAAGGGTCAGCAGCAGGCCGCAGACAGACGCACCCGGCAGAGGACAAGGCACGAGAAAAGCAGGGGACAGCCAGACCCCAAGCCAGCGAGAGACCACATTCCACACGGGCAGAAAGGCGGGACGTCCCGCCCGGGGGGCCCAGAGACCCCCCGCAACTGGACCGGAAGACCGCCCCCGCCCCACCGGTAACCGGGCCCCCACGAGCCAACTCCCCACCCCCGGAGAGCGCGGCGAGGCCAGCCCCCGGCCACCCCACCCAAATCGGCCGCCGCAGGAGCACCCAGCACGGGGCCACGGGAACCACCCACCCCACCCACAGGGACCCCAATGATGGAGATGGAACAACCAGCAACCGCCCCGCCGAGGTCCCCCCTGAGGGAGGGGGAAAAAATAATAATATTAATAAAATATATTACAAAAATAAATAAATAAATTTAAAAAAAATAATTAAAAGAAGATCACAGACATGCTGACACACAAAGTCACCACCCCAAGCTACCACAATAGACGCAGGGACTAGACCCAGCAGGCCCCAACCAAGACGGGCACCCGGAAGGGATGGACGGTGGGACCCAGGAGCTCCAGACACGCAGTCCGGATGCAGTAGCCTGAGGCGCCGACCCCCGCCTGACAGGCAGGCCCAGAGCGTACCCCCAGAAATATACATACATACATATATACATATACATACACATACACATATACATGTACACATACACCCACATACACATATATACACATACACATATATATAATATAAAATACATTTGAAAATATATATATATAAATATATTTTTTTTTGTGTATTTTATATATATATATATATATATATATATATATATATATATATATTTATTTATTTATTTATTTTTATTTATTAATAATTTTTTTGTATTTGTAAAAAAAAATTAAAAAATGTTTTTATATATATATATATATATATATATATATATATATATATATATATATATATATATATATATATATATATATATATATATACATATATATATATGTATATATATGTATATATTTTTTTTTGTAATTTGTATTTACAAATACAAAATAAGTATATATATTTAAATATATATATATATATATATATATATATATATATATATATATATATATATATATATATATATATGTTTATACATTTTTTTGTATTTGTAAAAAAAATTTAAAACTATTTTTTTTTAAATACAAAAAAAAATAAAAATAAAATAAAAATAAAAAATAAAATATATATATATATATATATATATATATATATATATATATATATATGTATATATATATATATATATATATATATATATATATATATATATATATATATCAGTGATGTGCGGTCACTGGAGGCTTTTAAACATAACCCGTTAACTGCTGCCAATCAAATGGTGAATAAGATACTCTTTAGGGTTCATATGTTTGTAAATCTGACTGTGATGAAGTCATTGCCTCACCAGTCATCAACCTCACCGCACGTCACTGATATATATATATATATATATATATATATATATATATATATATATATATATATATATATATATATATATTCAGGCCCTGCGATGAGGTGGCGACTTGTCCAGGGTGTACCCCGCCTTCCGCCCGATTGTAGCTGAGATAGGCTGCAGCACCCCCCGCGACCCCGAACGGGACAAGCGGTAGAAAATGGATGGATGGATGGATATATATATATATATATGTATATATATATATATATATATATATATATATATATATATATATATATATATATATATATATATTAATACATATATTTATATATTTTTTTTTTTAAGAAGAAGAAGCCCAGGCCAAAGATGAATAACATGTTGATCAGAATGGGACAAGGACTATCTATCAGTGGGGGGACAGACCTTCTTGAGGTTACAAGGTCGCTCCATCAAACACGCAGTGGAATAAATGTAAGACTGAAATAGCAACCCAACTCTGTATTCATTATAAACTACTCAGGTCTTAGATGTGCAGTCCAATGAGGAGGTCATGCGTCCTTTGGCAAACACTTCATGTCAGCTCCTATTGTTGCCTCATGAAAGTCAACAGTGACGCAATAAAAGCCAGCGTTTGTCTTCCAAGAAGGAAGGAGGGCTGGAAAAAAAAACATTTCAATGAGGGTGACAAATACATCCAAACAATACTTAACTATGATGAATGACTTTTAACCTCCAGTGGACTTTTTAACGACACCATAACAGAAGAATGTGTCAGCGGGAACCACAGTTGAAAATGAGCTCTGCAGCAAAATCTGACACATTTATAGAAATGTTTTTTATGCAACCAGAGCCAGTTTGGGAGTGTGCACACGTATGAATACAGTCCAGGAGAAGCAAGGAACCATTTGCAGTCATGATAGAATATACATTCACTAACTATGCAAATCACCAGGGCCGGCCCGTGGCATAGGCCGTATAGGCAAATGCTAAGGGCGCCGTCCATCAGGGGGCGCCACGCCAGTGCCACAAATGTTGGAGAAAAAAAAAAAAAAAGAAAAAAAGTTGGTACTATTATTTCTAAATACAAAAAATAATCCCACGTTAATTAAAATGCAAAGTAAAGCCTATTTAATAGAAATATTATTTGTTACAACATTACGCCCCCCCTCCTCCCCACGCACGGTGCGCCCCCTCCCTTCCCGTATCATGACTCTTTTTGGACGTCACCACATCAAAAAATCAACACAAGATGTCAAAACGGCCAAAACTGTCAGGTGCCCAGGGAAGAAAAAAGAGAAAAGAAGAGGAGGAGAAACGAGAAAAGACAGAGGTAGCAGGTAGGTAACGTTAGCCTACATGAAATTATTTGTCTGTTACAGAATGTGATAGTAACCCGGCTTTTTAGCATTTAGCTAATGTTACATGATTCGGCAATTGCTAATCAATAAATAGCTAGTTCTGTTTTAACGTCGGGTTAATATTGTGGAGGGGGCTAAATTGTTATGGAAAATAATAATGTAACGTTAGGTAATTACAGTACTCCCACCTTACATTCCTCAGGGACATTTGTATTAGATCTTTTAAGCAGGTGTTTTTTGTTTACATTGTTATTGCCTTCTGGTTAGCTAATGTTTGCCCTGCAGGTAATAGTCACTTTTCCACCCATTAGGTATAGTTGTAAGCCTAGTTGTTAAAGTGCACATCATTAATGTTAATTAAGCAATATGTATGTAAAAAATATTGTATTTCATATATTCATTTTTTATTTTTTGCATTCATTTATTTATTCATGTTTTTTTTTATCTTGTTAACTATTCTGATTGTTAATTTGCTTTCTTTAAGTAAAAAAAAAGGTCAAAGACAAAGCTATTTGGTTTCTTGTGAGTATATACAGTTCACTGCCGATGTGGGGGGGCGCCATCTAAAATCTTGCCTAGGGCGCCAGATTGGTTAGGGCCGGGCCTGATGTTGATAATAAAAGTAAAGTATTGGTATTGTTCATTATCAATAGCGCTATTTCTATTGGTATTTGTATTGCTCCATCTGTAATGTAATAATGCTCATTGTCATTTTTGTATTTTTCTTCTTTTTTTTTCTTTTCGCTAACTGCTTATTTGCTATTACTTTTACCATCATATTTGTACATGTCCTATTTGCTGATGTTGCTCTATTGTTGTTGTTGTTGTTGTTGTGTTTGCTGTTGTTGTTTTTGTCTCTCTGTCTAATCCCCCTCTTGTCCCCACAATTTCCCCCTCTGTCTTCTTTTTTTTTTTTCTCTTTCTATCCCCTCCTGCTCCGGCCCGGCTGCACCAAATGATAATATAAATACATTTAATAAAGTCAAATACAAATAAGGCAACAAGAGAAGTATCCTACACTTCTCTTTTGTAAAGCAAATCTGAACAGCCGACATGGGCATCTACATCTACTATATGATTTGCCTGAGAAGCTGGACAGGACAAAAAACATACAGTTGATAGATCATTGTGACAGCCAATCAGATCATGAGTTGTTGTCAGTAAGACCTTCTAGCTGGCCTCACCTTGAACGTGGCATGTACGCCTCCTGTGATTGGATACTCACTGGTTTGAGCAGAGCCACACCCGGGACCGTTAGCGGACGAATTTGAGAACACATACAGTTGATTGACAGTTGCGAGAGCCAATCAGATCACACGTTGTTGACAGCAGCCTATCTTGGTAGCCTGATGTTAACCAGACGGTGATTGGATACTCACTGTATCCAATCACGGTGGTATAGCTCGGTTGGTAGAGCAGCCGTGCCAGCAACTTCAGGGTTGCAGGTTCGATCCCCGCTTCCACCATCCTAGTCACTGCCGTAGTGTCCTTGGGCAAGACACTTTACCCACCTGCTCCCAGTGCCACCCACACTGCTTTAAAAATGTAACTTAGATATTGGGTTTCACAATGTTAAGCGCTTTGAGTCACTTGAGAAAAGCGCTATATAAATATAATTCACTTCACTTCACTTGTCACTCCAAAGTGAGTTTCCAATCACAAGTTGCAATTTAGACTAATGTGTACAAAATAATAGGTGTATAAATGACACAATATGTTACTGCATACGTCAGCAGACTAATTAGGAGTCTTTGTTTGTTTACTTACTACTAAAAGACAAGTTGTCTAGTATGGAAAGGGTCTCGGAGTGCAAGTTCCTGGGCGTGAACATCTCAAGCAACATGACCTGGAAAAGCAACACCATTGCACTCCAGAAAAAAAAGGTCCGCAAAGACTGTATTTTCTGAGAAGGCTGAGGAAAATACATCTGGCTGATAACCTGCTCCTGTCCTTCTATCGCTGCTCCGTTGAGTCAATACTGACCTACGGCATCTCCGTGTGGTTTTCTAGCTGCACGGTGGCAGAGAGAAAGAGATTACAGGGGGTCATAAACGCGGCCCGGAGGATCACTGCATGTCCTCTTACATCTCTAGAGGACCTGCATAAGAGACACTGCAACAGGAGAGCAAACAGCATCCTCAAGGACTCATCCCACCCAGGTCACCACTGGCTTGAACTCTTGCCCTCAGGGAGGCGCTATAAGAGCATCCAATCAAGGACAAATAGACTGAAAAACAGGTTCTATCCTAGAGCTGTTATTGCCCTAAACTCTGCACTTACCTGAACACTCACCACTCGTCTCGACTACTGTAACGTATTATTTTCGGGTCTCCCTATGTCTAGCATTAAAAGACTACAATTGGTACAAAATGCGGCTGCTAGACTTTTGACAAGAACAAGAAAGTTTGATCATATTACGCCTATACTGGCTCACCCGCACTGGCTTCCTGTGCACTTAAGATGTGACTTTAAGGTTTTACTACTTACGTATAAAATACTACACGGTCTAGCTCCGTCCTATCTTGTCGATTGCATTGTACCATATGTCCCGGCAAGAAATCTGCGTTCAAAGAACTCCGGCTTATTAGTGATTCCCAGAGCCCAAAAAAAGTCTGCGGGCTATAGAGCGTTTTCTATTGGGGCTCCAGTACTATGGAATGCCCTCCCGGTAACAATTAGAGATGCTACCTCAGTAGAAGCATTTAAGTCCCATCTTAAAACTCATTTGTATACTCTAGCCTTTAAATAGCCCCCCTGTTAGACCAGTTGATCTGCCGTTACCTTTCTTTTCTCCTCTGCTCCCCTATTCCTTGTGGAGGGGGGGGGGGGCACAGGTCCGGTGGCCATGGATGAAGTGCTGGCTGTCCAGAGTCGGGACCCGGGGTGGACCGCTCGCCTGTGCATCGGCTGGGAACATCTCTGCGCTGCTGACCCGTCTCCGCTCGGGATGGTTTCCTGCTGACCCCACTATGGACTGGACTCTTACTATTATGTTGGATCCACTATGGACTGGACTCTCACAATATTATGTCAGACCCACTCGACATCCATTGCTTTCGGTCTCCCCTAGAGGGGGGGGGGGGGGGGGGGGGGGGTTACCCACATATGCGGTCCTCTCCAAGGTTTCTCATAGTCATTCACATCGACGTCCCACTGGGGTGAGTTTTTCCTTGCCCTTATGTGGGCTTTGTACCGAGGATGTCGTTGTGGCTTGTGCAGCCCTTTGAGACACTTGTGATTTAGGGCTATATAAATAAACATTGATTGATTGATTGATTGACCACTTTATTACTTGCTTACCTCTGATAAAGATCTACTGTGCAATATGGGTTTTTTTTTAACATTTTATTATGTTTTTAAATGTTAAATTGTTTTATTATTGTTGTTGTCTTAAGACTATTTTATGTAGGATTGTTTTAAAAGCACTGAGCTGGATTGCTGTCCAATTTCGTTGTTTCCATACAATGACAATAAAGGTATTCTGATGTTCACTATTTTATTTAAGGACTAAATTACAATATGTCATGTAATCATGTTTTGTGTTAAGTCATGTTTTTGTTTAGTTATAGGACTCTTTAGTTTCTGTCTTTTCACTCCCTTGTCTTGTTTCCATGATTACCCCATTAGTTTCACCTGTTCCACGTTTGGACTCATTGTGCACTCTTGTTTGTCACCATAGCAACCATTAGTTTTCACCTGTCACGTCACGCACCTGTTTCACGTTTTGAGTCACGCACCTGCTTTCACTAATCATCTCCATAGTATTTAAGTTCATTCATTTTCTGTTGTTCGTGCTGACGACCT